>NC_137128.1:46782783-46805283 GCF_949319135.1 Squalius cephalus | reverse complement strand
GCCCTTTTTGGGTGTGAAGCAAAAACACATTCACGTGCACTCTAAAAAATGCTGGGTTGTTTACTTTTAACCCAATTTTGGGTCAAATATGGACAAACCCAGCCATTGGGATACATTTTTAAATTGCATTTTTGATCCAACATTTGGGTTTGTCCATATTTGACCCCAAAATTGGGTTAAAACAACCCAGCATTTTTTAGAGTGTGTGTGTCTTTAAATGCAAATGAGCTGCCTCTTCCCGCTCCACTACTGCGGGTGGGCCAGTGCTCTGAGCAGCATGTTTGACTCTTTAGCCAGGTTGCAGCATCGTCGCTATGAAGCTCCCCTTGCTCGCGCTCAAACGCCATTGGCCAGTAAAGTTTACTGGCGCGGTGCAATTAGACTTCAGTATTTGGGGAAGGAGGTGATACACCCCACAGAGACCGACTCGAAAGGGAACACAAATGATTCATCTTGAGACACTGTTTATGATTTATGGGGAATTTAAAAAAAGGAGTGAGTGTATTTTCATCATTAGGGTTGTTATGTACACACACTGCCAACACACATTTATATTCAAACACCATGTTAAAGTGAATTTTGGATAGGATATTAAGATGTTAAGTCTTGTTTTCTGAAAAAAGTATCAAATTAGAGAAAGTTTCAAAAAATAATCTTGTTTTCCCTTTGAATTAAGAAAGTTTTAGTAATGGGGTCAGAAAAAATAATCTTGTTTTCCCTTTGAATTAAGTTTATTTTCTGACCCCATTGGCAGATATGTGTTCTTTTCTTAAGCATAAACTCACTTTTCAGAAAACAATTCTAAATATCTTCAGTCATTTTGCTTCTCCGGTAAATTACTCTTGATTTGAAGATATTTGTGCTGGAAAACGAGTCAGAAATACTCGTCAGGAAGGAAGTCAGGAATCTGTCTGATACAGACGCAGTTAAATTATTCAAGTCTTGCCTCAGAGTCTGAGCAGATAAAGTACACAGAACCTTTCATAATGTGGTACAAGATCTCCAGCTGATCCTACATCGCCCCAGATACTGAAGAATAATGAAATCTAACTTTTCCGCCTGCTTCAATATGTGAACTTAATTAGGAGGAACAGGTGTGGAGCTCTCGTACCCGCTAAAAGCATTTGCAAAATGTCATGTGAGGGACGCGTGGGAGCGCTGCTGGAATCCCAGACCTCATTTTCACCAGAGTCTAGACTTTCCTGGAGTCTGAGAGGAAACCGCAGAGATTCATGTCCTGAAATCACACAGATCTTTAACATTTGTTCATAACTTTGCCAGAATGTTCTGAAAACATTCCCTGTTGGCTTGGTAGAATGTACAGTGTTGAGGTACACTGTAAAAAAAAATATTATTGCAATTAGCTAGAATAACATTAGTGTTACAACAGGTCAGAGAAGATGAAGAGCAGGGGATCTATTTGCAGCAATATAACAAAGACCACACCGAACAAAGAGAGAACCATTCACAAGATAATGAGAACTGAACAAGAAACAGGTGAACATAATCAATAACCAAGGGAGCAAATGAGAACATACTTAGAAACCAAGGAAACAGGAACTAAACAAATAATAAATGTGACAGATAGAATAACTTCCCTGATTGAGCTTGATGAGAACTCAAATATTCAAGTTAGTTAATACAACTTCACATTTCAAGTTGGCTTAACTCAAAATTTGAAGGCAGCACAATTACAGTGTATAGTAAAATATAACTAAAAACAGGTAGTAGACTGCAGTCAACTTTTAAAAAAAAAACTACAATATCACTGTAAAAAATGACTGCTGCAATTATCACAACTTAACTTTTAGCATTAGAATAACTTAACTTACATAGTTAATCAATTAAAGTCCCCCTGTAGTCAATAATTGTATCCCTTAAAACTCATATTTGATCGCCAAAATGACATATACTGTACATGACAATTTTCTTCATGCCTTAAAATATCTTGAATGTAACTCGACACCCTTGCCTCATTTAGTGTGCGCGGTTCTATGAATATGCAAATTAGCCCCGCCTCCACTCACTCACTCACTCAGAGATCCACTGGTTGACGATCACACGTTGATCTGATTGGTTACAAGGTAGTTTGTGACGTCAGAAACACCAGCGATTTCAAAGCGTGTTTTTGAGACTGTCTTTGGTTCACTGCAGTTTTAAGGAGGAAATACTCAGCAATGCTGTCGACTTATGAACTTACACATGCTTTGTCTTAAAGCGTATTAAAAAAAACACATAGACACATAAACAACATTAAAAGCTGGATTTCACCACAGGGGGACTTTAACAGTTTTTTTTCTATATCATCTTTACGTTCTCTTCGATTAAAATGACTAAGGCTTGTTTGTTTTCAGGGAACGTTGAGTTTTGCTCTTCCTTCTCTTGGCTCGTTTCAGGATTATTAATTGCTTTGGCAGCAGCAGCAGATGAAGGTCACAGAGACACCGGATATGATTATGCTAATGAGCAGAGACACATCCAGTGAGCGGAAAGAACAAACCTAAAATTTGAAGAGGGACGTCCAGCAGAGACATACATTTTGAATATGTTCTTGTACTTTGCGAGCGCTAAAAAAGAAAGTTCTATCTAGTATGAATTTAATCCGGACGTACAACATTCGCCATGTTTTTCCGCATACTATAAAGTAGGGAAGTATGTGATTTCAGCCCCAGACTTTCATTATCATAACATACTGTCTTTCTCTCAGCTTAGTTTTCATTGTAAAAGTTATTTAAATATTTATTTTAAAAGCAGCAGGCCTGGTTTTCATGAACTGAAGATTCAGCAGAACTCATACGAGAGTCTGGACTCTGTCAGTTTTATTTCCTGAATCAATATAAAGCAGCATTGTCACATGACAGGGTTTTCTCAAAGTGATGAACTGAAGTTCGACCAGTAACATTAATATAACGTCTGTTTAAAGTTATCTGCCCTTTAAGAATGTTCTCAAACTGTGAGCAAAAATCATTTCATCGTTTCATTTTCATGTGTGTTTCAGTTGGACGTTCATCTAACGTTTTTTAAATGTTACTTGTTTCAGAACGTTCAGAGAACATTCAAAAGTAACATTCCAAAAATGTTTGCAAAATGGAATGTTCCCTTAACATTCGTATAAACAAGAATTGGGGGGGGGGGGGGAGTTAAGATCTATTTCAAATCTACAGAAAATCACTTAAAGTCCAGTGAAGTGACAGGAAGACAGGGCGGGACATATCGAACAGCTCCTCCTCTTTTTTTTAAATAGCCAATGGCGTTTAGTTTGTATCACAGCTTGGCCAGAGCCAGTGTTGCCAGATGTACGATAATTATCGTATTTGTACGATAATTTTGACCTCTGTACGATGTACGATCAATAATGGAAAAAATCCTATAATGTACGATAATTTCAGACCTGTGTGACACTTCAAATGATGGTCGTTGTAATAGGACTTCTCATTGATCTAGCCGTCGATTCTACGTCTACCGGGGAAGAACGTGTAGAGAGAGGGAGCGAGAGACCTTGCGTGTGTGTGCTAGTGTGCCTCACGAAGCGCATGTAAGGACCCAACCAATCAATTTTAAGTGCGGGCGGGCTTTTATCTATGCTCCCGAATCAGAGGACCCCCCCCCCCCCCCCCCCCCGTTGGAGATTTCTTGACTCCCAGAAATGACTTTGTGCAGGTTGGGATGTCTCGTCTGTCATTTTCATGTCGTTGACTCGTGTACAATAATTTTCTTCAAAATACGATAATTTTGAGCTTCTGGTACGATACTTGGACATTTCCAATCTGGCAACACTGGCCAGAGCTGTTGAACACCATAAAGCCGCAGTTTCCTCCTAATCTCCTCCATATCGCTTTAAAATACAGCATTCCAATTCAAATGATCCGATACTTTTTTTCTGTTCTGCAGCGACTCGATCACATGATCCGCTCTGTGTGTCGTCACTGTCGTGTCTCAATGAAAAGCTCAATGAAAAGCATATTTACACTGTCTGAATCGTTCCCTATCCCCTATATAGTGCACTATGTCCCATTCACCATATACAATAGTAAATGTGTGAAGAAGTGAATGATTTCAGTCGCAGCTTTAGCATCTGTTTATGACATAGGGGGCGGAGCTTCAGATTCTAGAGAGCATTTGATTGGACAGAAAATCTGATGAGAAGCTGAAGTGCAGAGTGATGTCATCAAAATCATTGATCCATTTTGGCAAAAGTGAGAGAATAAATTTTGAACTCTTAATTTATTCTAAATGTGAATTTTGTCATTGTTTTGGAACACTAGCTTATAGATAACATTAGGCTCATACTAAAAGCCAAAAACCTTCAATTTTGATTTAATGGGGACTTTACTGTGATCGTACTGTCCTATAGCGTGGAATAGGCTACCTAAAAACGATGTGGAATGGATCACACATAAAACGAATTTCATGAAACTGCGTCTCAGCAAACACTGGATCATCGTTTCTATGTATTGATTACATTTTTGCCTGGCAAACATTCTCTTCCATAGACCAGGAAAGGAGTATCCGACACAAACCCGATCAGTCCGTAGGCTACTAACCGGCAGAGCAACTGGTCAAACGACGGCTCATATTTGTCAATAAACATAGCAAAATAATGTTTAAAAGTTATTAAAAATGCAACTGCGGGTTCGTTTATATTTCCGTTGCAAAGTACACAGGATATGTGAGGAATGTAGCTGAGCGTCTATAACCATATATGATATTTGTCAATTTTGTTTTTCCATTCCACTGCGCTAGTTTTCCATTCTTTTTCTATGTAGGCTAAACATGCGCTTGAAGAACATGTCTGTCCATCTTTGGGCTTGTTCTTCTTCCCCTATTAATAGGTGAAGTTAGTTCAGCTGCGGTGTGTCCTTGGCCTGTGTGTCAGTGTCATAGTTCTCTGAAGAAGAAATCAGCTGTTAAAGCCGTAAAGCGCTTGAGCAACGGGTGGTCGAGCTTCAGGGGTGGCACTGGCCACACACACACACACCTCTGTTCTTAATACATTAAAAAAGCTGCATTTAAAATACATTTAATATGTCATAATTTGGATTTTTCATCTCATAAATATGCCTTTGTGTCATCATTTGGATTTTTCATCTCATAAATATGCCTTTGTGTCATCATTTGGATTTTTCATCTCATAAATATGCCTTAATATGTCAATATGGATTTTTCATCTCATCAATATGCCTTAATATGTCATAATTTAGATTTTTCATCTCATAAATATGCCTTAGTATGTCATAATATGGATGTTTCATCTCATCAGTATGCCTTAATATGTCATAATTTAGATTTTTCAGTATTATGTCATAATTTGGACTTTTCATCTCATAAATATGACTTTGTATGTTATAATTTGGACTTTTCATCTCATAAATATGCCTTAATATGTCATATTTTAGATTTTTCAGTATTATGTCATAATTTTGACTTTTCATTTCATAAATATGCCTTAGTATGTCATAATTTCGACTTTTCATCTCATAAATATGCCTTATATATCATAATTTCGACTTTGTCATAATTCTGACTGTCATAATTTTGAATTTATGTATAGTTTCGACTTTTTATATGATAATTATGCCATTAAAAGTTCAAAATTGTGTCTTAGTATTGCATAATATTTACTTTTTTATAAGATAATTTTGACTTTTTCATAAATATGACTATGTCATATGACTTTTTATAGTATAATCAAGATTTGCTAAAACATGTTTGTTGCATGCTTCCACATTTTGAAATATTCTACATCATTTTCTGAGATGATGAGCATGACAGATGCAGGTCACGTGTCTATAATGTAGTGCACTACAGTGTGTAGTGTGCAGTGTGCGAGTCTTCCACTCTGATCCGAGACCTGTGATGCTCAGGTCGAGTGTGTGGAACCGATGATGGGTGGAGCCACACACACAATGAACAGGAGCTTCAGTCAAAGCTTCAGTGTGTGTGTGTGTGTGTGTGTGTGTGTGCTCTCCTCTCCTCATATTCCTGTTTCAGCATCATCAGGATGACAATCACCGCTGAAGATGACGGAGATCCAGAGTGATGGACTAACACAGTGTCGGTGAGAACATTCACACACATGCATGTCTTTGACTTCAGTTAAACACTTGTTAAATCATCACTCTTCTGTCGGAATAATCGCGTTAAAGGCTTTTGCGTGGAAAACAATGGGAAACAAACGTCAGTTTAACGCCTAGCGTCTAAAGTGACTCGTTTTAACGCCGACTGTGATGTTTTATTGACATTTCATTGTGAACTCGACCAGATCTAATCATTTGGATGCACGTTTTATTGATATATTTGATTGTTTTGGACATGTTGCTTTTCATTTTGATGTACTCAATCCGATCAGCGCAAATCAATAACACATCTGTAAGTGAAATATAGTAGGCTATAGGCTATTAGTACAATATCAGTTCAGACCCATCTTTATTAAATTAACTGACGTTGGTTTAACAAACAAACAGACAAACAGACAGACAAACAAACGGAAAATGAAACGGAAATCTCTCAAGGTGACCTTAAAGTTGTGAGTTAACACGATTAACAGGTATATTTTTGATGCTTGGATAAATGAGCTTGCCATATGCAAAAACAACAACAACAACAACAAATCAGCAAATTAAGAGATCACCAGGCAATTGTTTGTCTGTTAACAATCTTTTCTCTTTTTTTTTAAGAAAACCTGAGCCAAAAATCTAAATTCGGTCATTATTTGAATAGCCTACCTGACAACATCAGGTTTTCGGAGATGAAGAACAAGGTTGTGTAAACTATCTCTGTACATGCAGAATGTGTTGAAGTGTGTGAGCTGAACTGAGGATTGTTTGGTTTGTTTGGCGCTGGCATTAAAGCCGTATGGAGTCGAGTGTGTGGGAGTGTGTGTGTGTATTGTTGTTGTGCCACATATAAACACAGAGATGAGCTCAACCAGAAGAGACAGATCCGCTGCCAGTCATAGGCTTTACAAGCAGTAAGCTATATCTATCCAACCTTTGCTTTATTTTAAGACAAGCACTGCGGTTGTTTTTCCCAAGTCCAGGATTTATAGCTGTAAAATGCACAGATATCCGCTAAATATCTAATGTAAGTGTCCACTGGAGTGCGAGTTTGTTGCATTCACCTGCAGAGAGTTTGTGATTCATGTGGTGCTTGTCCATGTAAAACACTGTGTGTTGCTGTGCGGGTTCTAAGATGCCCTGCATGGTTGCTATGGCTTTCTGAGTGCTTTTAGGCACATTGTAAGGGTGTTAATAATAGGCATTTCTGAGTGTTGCCTCTGTATATGGTAGCTGGGATATTCTGGGTGGTTGCCAGGGCGTTGCTATGTGGTTGCTAAAGTGTTTGAGTGTTGCTGGGCTGTTCTGGGTGGTTGCCAGGGCGTTGCTATTTGGTTGCTAAAGTGTTTGAGTGTTACTGGGATGTTCTGGGTGGTTGCCAGGGCGGGCGTTGCTATGTGGTTGCTAAAGTGTTTGAGTGTTACTGGGATGTTCTGGGTGGTTGCCAGGGCGGGCGTTGCTATGTGGTTGCTAAAGTGTTTGAGTGTTGCTGGGCTGTTCTGGGTGGTTGCCAGGGCGTTGCTATGTGGTTGCTAAAGTGTTTGAGTGTTACTGGGATGTTCTGGGTGTTTGCTATGTGGTTGAGTGTTGCTGTATGGTTGCTGGGATGTTCTGGGTGGTTGCCAGGGCATTGCTATGTGGTTGCTAAAGTGTTTGAGTGTTACTGGGATGTTTTGGGTGGTTGCCAGGGCGTTGCTATGTGGTTGCAAAAGTGTTTGAGTGTTGCTGTATGGTTGCAGGTATGTTTTGGGTGGGTTGCCAGGTCGTTGCTATATGGTTGCTTAAGAGTTTGACTGTTGCTGGGCTGTTCTGGGTGGTTGCCAGGGCGTTGCTATGTGGTTGCTAAAGTGTTTGAGTGTTACTGGGATGTTCTGGGTGGTTACCAGGGCGTTGCTATGTTGTTGCTAAAGTGTTTGAGTGTTGTTGTATGGTTGCTGGGATGTTTTGGGTGGGTTGTCAGGTCGTTGCTTTATGGTTGCTTAAGTGTTTGAGTGTTGCTGGAATGTTCTGGGTGGTTGCCAGGGCGTTGCTATGTGGTTGCTAAAGTGTTTGAGTGTTGCTGTATGGTTGCTGGGATGTTTTGGGTGGGTTGTCAGGTCGTTGCTTTATGGTTGCTTAAGTGTTTGAGTGTTGCTGGAATGTTTTGGGTGGTTGCTAATGCGTTGCTATGTTGTTTCAAAAGTGTTTAAGTGTTGCTAGGATGTTCTGGGTGGGTTGCCAGGGTATTGCTATGTGGATGCTGAAGTGTTTGAGTGTTGCTGTATGGTTGCTGGGATGTTCTTCTGGGTGGGTTGTCAGGTCGTTGCTTTATGGTTGCTTAAGTGTTTGAGTGTTGCTGGAATGTTTTGGGTGGTTGCTAATGCGTTGCTATGTTGTTTCAAAAGTGTTTAAGTGTTGCTAGGATGTTCTGGGTGGGTTGCCAGGGCATTGCTATGTGGATGCTTAAGTGTTTGAGTGTTGCTGGGATGTTGTAGGTGGTTGCCAGTGCATTGCTATGTTCTTGCTAAAGTGTACTGACTGAGTGTTACTACTGTGTATGGGTGCTTGGATTGTTATGGTGGTTGCTATGGTGTTGCTATGAAATTGCTAAGATATTATAAGTATTGCTTCTGTATATGGTTTCTGGGATGTTCTGGGTGATTGCCAGGTCGTTGCTAATGTGTTTGAGTGTTGCTTGGATGTTCTGGGTGGTTGCCAGGGCGTTGCTATGTGGTTGTTAAACTGTTTGAGTGTTGCTGGGATGTTCTGGGTGGTTGCCAGCTAACTTGTTATAAAAAGTGTACTTACTGAGTGTTACTATTGTAGACACTGTATACTTACTTTATTCTAGAGCTGCTGTAAAGCCAAAACAATCTCTGTTACTCTAATATCCTATTATCACTGTAAAGCTGTTTTGAAACAATCTATATTGTTAAAAGCGCTATATAAATGAAGGTGACTTGACTTGACTATATGGGTGCTGGGATTGTTATGGTGGTTGCTATGGTGTTGCTATGGTGTTGCTATGCAGTTGCTAAGGTATTTTGAGTATTGCTTCTGTACATGGTTTCTGGGATGTTCTGGGTGGATACCAGGGTGTTGCTATGTGGTTGCTAAAGTGTTTGAGTGTTGCTGTATGGTTGCTGGGATGTTCTGGGTGGGTACCAGGGTGTTTAAGTTGCTAAGGTTTTCTGAGTGTGTTGCTTGTCTATTTGGTTTCTGGGGTTTTCTTGGTGGTTGCTAGGGCGTTAAAATGTGATTCCTAGGTTGTTTTTTTTTAGTGTCTCTTTCTAATGTATATGGTTGCTGGGATTTTCTATGCGGTTACCAGGGTGTTGCTATGTGGTTGCTTAGTGTTGATATATGTTTGCTGGGATACCAGGGCGTCGCTATGCAGTTGCTAAAGTGTTTTGAGTTTTGCTACTGCATTTAGTTGGTGGGATGCTCTAGGTGGTTGCCATGGTGTTGCTATGCAGTTGCTAAAGTGTTTTGAGTTTGCTACTGTATTTAGTTACTGGGAAGCTCTAGGTGGTTGCCATGGTGTCGCTATGCAGTTGCTAAAGTGTTTTCAGTTTGCTACTGTATTTAGTTGCTGGGATGCTCTAGGTGGTTGCCATGGTGTTGCTATGCAGTTGCTAAAGTGTTTTCAGTTTGCTACTGTATTTAGTTGCTGGGAAGCTCTAGGTGGTTGCCATGGTGTTGCTATGCAGTTGCTAAAGTGTTTTCAGTTTGCTACTGTATTTAGTTACTGGGAAGCTCTAGGTGGTTGCCATGGTGTTGCTATGCAGTTGCTAAAGTGTTTTGAGTTTTGCTACTGCATTTAGTTGCTGGGAAGCTCTAGGTGGTTGCCATGGTGTTGCTATGCAGTTGCTAAAGTGTTTTCAGTTTGCTACTGTATTTATTTACTGGGAAGCTCTAGGTGGTTGCCATGGTGTTGCTATGCAGTTGCTAAAGTGTTTTCAGTTTGCTACTGTATTTAGTTGCTGGGAAGCTCTAGGTGGTTGCCATAGTGTTGCTATGCAGTTGCTAAAGTGTTTTGAGTTTTGCTACTGCATTTAGTTGCTGGGATGCTCTAGGTGGTTGCCATGGTGTTGCTATGCAGTTGCTAAAGTGTTTTCAGTTTGCTACTGTATTTAGTTGCTGGGAAGCTCTAGATGGTTGCCATGGTGTTGCTATGCAGTTGCATGGTTTTCATAGTCTCGCATGAAAAGAGTCCCCCCTCAAGTCTGGTCTCTAGAAATTATATTTAACATGAATTTAGCATTTTTATAATGCAGCCCTCCTTATTTATTGTAACTGATTTGTTTTCACTCCCTCAGTGCTTGTCGTTGTGCTTCAGTTAAACTGTCAGATGTTGAAAGCATCTGTGAAGTGTCACGACCCCCCCGGCCCTCATTGACGTTCTCTGAAGGGGGTCTGACTCACGTCTGTCACTCGCAGACTCTGACATTTCCACCGGCCGTGTGTCAGGAAGGTTTTGACGAAGACTTTTTCACGGCATGAATTATTCATACAAACATCACTGTACGCCACACATAATTCTGAGGGATTAGGCAAATTGGAAACCGACTGGCAAAGGTGAATTATACATTAGTCAGTGCAATTAAGCAAAGTCATCTGCTGCTTCTGTAATTGATTTTCTGATTGGAATGTATAATCGGGTTCGTGAAGGGGCGCATGTGAAATCTGTGAATTTACAGAGGATGTTTAATGAAATGGGATGGATTTATGGACACTGGTAATGCTATCAGCCGGGACATTGGAGAGAAACAGATTAAATCAGGCTGTTAAATCTGTAACTTTAGATGTTGAGTGTTTGTCAAACGTGCATCTGTGCTTCCGTCATTGATGATCATTGACTTGAATCATCTGAATATGAATAACTGCATGTGATAATAAAAAATCATGAGTAATAATAAAGAATCATAATCAAAACTATCTTCGCAAAAGTTCGAGACACTGTTGAGATCTAGATCATCTCACTTTTCTCTCCGTTTAGTCTCATTCTTGACTTGGGAAAAGAACTGAAATATTAAAACTGCAAAAAAATGATGTTCTTTCTCAGTGTTTCTGTCTTGTTTTCCAGCACAAATATCGAAACATTCTTAAATCAAGATTAGAGGTCGACCGATAATGGGTTTTACCGATACCGATAACTAACTTGCCGATAACCGATTAATCAACCGATATTCTTTTTTTTTAATGGATACTGTATAAAAAACAAACATAACACTCCAAGTAAAACAGTGCTGAACTGAAATGTGCTAGATGCAATACATATATAAATATGAATATATTAAAATAAGTTCTTCAGAACGAATTGTACAGAAAATTGTTTAAACATTAAAATATTACAGGTCAAATGTGTGTTTCTTTAGCTATTACCTAGAAACATATGTAAATGTCATAGGTAACACTTTGCAAGTCGCCTTTGTTAACAAGAATATATTAGCTAGCTTTCATGAACTATGTGCATTATGCAATATACATTTTTACAGCATGTATTAATTTTGAGCAATACAATTGTATTACAAAACTAAGGTTAACAGATAAAATAAAAATTAAAACTCAATTTCAAATGTATTAGTAAATGTTAAAATTAACAAACTAACAGTGAACAATACATTATTAACCTTAGTTAATGCTAAAAATGTAATATTATTGTAAAGTGTTACCATTTCATATAAATCCAAAGAGTCATGCTTAAAGATGGCCATCTTTAAATATCTGCAAAGGCCAGAGCATTAAAATTACATAAAAGTAGGCCTATATTACATGTAGTCTCTCACTTTATTTACTACTATTTTAGAACACTTGATGATTATCTAATCAAAATAACTATATGTATTATAGTGATCTGATTTGTTTATGTTTCTGTCGGCCACATGAACAATGTTGAAAAAGCAATCACGTCACTAGCTTTAAATATGCCACTTCGCCGGCTAATGAATGCATAAAAGTGACCAGCTGGATATAAAATAATGCAAATAGATGGTAACAATTGTGACATTAAACATTTGAGTCAGGTTTGCCTGTGTTTTTTCTCATTGTTTTAACCGTTTGAGGTTGGCTACTAATGTTAGTCCTCTCACACACTGCTGTTCTTTCTCTGCTAATGCAGCATCTAGTCAACAAATTCATTCATTTATAATATGGCAATATGTAAAATAAAAAATAATGCTTTTTTTTCCTGATGTAAGAAATACATAAATGAAAAAGTAGTATTATAAAAATACCAAAAAACAAAACAAAAACAAATATATATATATATATATATATATATATATATATATATATATATATATATATATATATATATATCAGAAAATTTTTAAAAGTCTGACTTCAAAATAGTGGATTACTCCGCAAATTTTCATCCATGACATTTAATATTTTGTCTTTCATCTCTACTTTATCGCCAAGTTATATATTAATCTGAGGTTTTATTCGTCTGTTTGATCTTAACTTCCTGTTCTTCTTTTCCTCCCGCCCACAGGATGATTGACAAGCCCGTGATCCAATAGGCACGATGATCGCCACAGGCGGGCTGCTGAGAATCTCGCGGAATCGCCAGGAATCGCCGCGATCCAAGAACCGCGCGGAGAACAAGAAGAAGAGGAAAGCCAAGAAGAAACGAAAGAACGACGTCGTTGTGGTGAAAGGAAAAGTGAAGCTGTGCTCCGCATCAGGGCTGGTGGCGGCGCTGGGCGTTTTCATCTTACTGGTCGGGATCACCATGGCCGTACTGGGATACTGGCCCAGAGAAAACACGGATACGACAATTTGGCGAGCCAACCAGGGGAATCTAACAAGCAATAACATGCTGGTGGTGTCGAGCGACAGAAACTCCTCGTCACGTTCGCTCGGCTTCTTCAAAAAGCTGCTCTTGAGTTACTTATACTCGGATAATCTCAAAGTGTTCGGGCCTTTAGTGATGGGCATCGGGATTTTCCTCTTCATCTGCGCCAATGCCGTTCTGCACGAGGATCGGGACAAGAAAACTAAGATCATAAATCTGAGAGATATTTACTCCACAGTCATAGACATTCATGGTGTGCGCGCCAAAGACCGCGTCCCGTTCGTCAGTTACATGAGGAGCGTCGAGGGCCGTCCGAGAGGAAAACCGGGAAGCTGTAAGCGCAAGTCGTCGATTTATAGCATTTCCCAAAGGTCCGAGGAAACGCCCTGGGAAACGCGCTCGATCGTCACGTCGTCTGTTAACGCGTTCACTTTACCCGTTATCAAACTCAACAATCGCGATATCATGCAGGAGCTCGACGTCTCGCGCCGCAAGAGCTGCTCCGCCACGCTGGAGACCCGAGCGCAGGTTTCTAGGACACACGTGTCGCTTTCCCAGGATTCGAAGCTGAACGCGGGGAAGCGGGTCTCGGGATCGCATCTGTCCCTGAGTGCGCTGTCGGATCCGGGCGGAGCGTATCGGGACGAGCGCTCGCGGAGGTTTAGCTGTCCCAGACTGGAGCGCGCGGGGAGTAAGGGCTACAGCAAACTGGGAGATTACTTCGCAGGCGCTGGAGACACGGAGGATACAGACACACACACACACACTTCCTCAATGATGGTTGACTCAAACTGAAAACAAAACACCTTTAAATGTCTGAATGTCACGACTTGTGCTCATTTTCAATGACATCATCTATAACTAACCAGTGTTGGGGGAACTCATTACAAGACACACACACACACACACACACTGACACACACACTCACTCACTCACTCACACACACACACACACACACTCACTCACTCACTCACTCACACACTCACTCACTCACTCACTCACTCACTCACTCACTCACTCACTCACTCACTCACTCACACACACACACTTACTCACACACACAGCTTTGTTTATGTGATATGGGAGGACATCTGCCCATCACAGGAAACATTCTGCATTTTACATTTTTAATAAAACACTGCTTAGTATGTTTTTAAAGCCATTTGAAATATGAGGACTCAGGAAATGTCCTCATAAATCACGTTCAAGTTGTAATACCAGTGTAATACCCATGTCATTATACAAATTTGTGTCCTCACATATCACATAAACAAGCTCACACTTACTTACTCACACACACACACACACACACACTCACACTCACACTCACACTCACTCACACATACACATACACACTCACTCTCACACACACACACACACACACACACACACACACACACACACACTCTCTCTCACTCACACACACACACACACACACACACACACTCTCTCTCACTCACTCACTCACACACACACACACACACACACACACTCACAAACTCATCTTTAACTGTCTGAATGTCACTGCTTGTGTTTGAATCAGCTGCTCATTTTCACTGAAAGTGTGAATTAATCATCTATTAATCATCTATTAATCATCTATAACTGACCGATCACAAACAACACTTTACAATACGGTTCATTAGTTAACATTAGTCAACTACCTTGATATTAATTTCAACATTTACTAATGCATTATTAAAATCAAAGGTTATTTGTTAACATTAGTTAATGCACTGTGAACTAAGTATTGCTCATGTTAGTTCATGTTAGTTAATACATGTTAACTAATGAACCTTATTATAAAGTGTTACCAACTAACACAACACTGACTGTCTTCATCTATTGGTTTATCTGTTGTGTTTGTGCATCTTTCCATACTGTAGCTTTCATGTTTTTATTTTATTATATTTTGATCACATTCAGACATTTGACAACATAAAACAACATGTTATTTTTACTTGTTTTCCAGTATTAATATCTAAAGATTCTCAAATCAAGATACATTTACTGGAGAAGAAAATGACTCCAGGTATTGTTTTATAAAAAATAAAAAACATTATGAGAAAATGTGTTTTATTGTTCTGACTCCGTTGGCAGATATTTGTTCTTGTTTTAAGCACAAACTCACTTTTTAATTTTTCATTAAACAAGACTTAATATCTCAGTAATTTTGCTTCTCCAGTAAATGAATCTTGATTTATGAATGTTTAGATGTTTGTGCTGGAAAACAAGTGATATTTTGTATTGAATGACATTCAGACATTTATGTGTCCGTGTACTTGTTGTGGTCACTGTACACTAGCATTCAGAAGTTTGCCATTTGAAATTAATACTTTTCTTCATCAAGGATGCATTAAATTGATCGATATTAAAGACATTTATAATGTTACAAAAGATTCTATTTCAAATAAATGCTGTTCTTTTGAACTTTCTATTCATCAAAGAATCCTGAAAAATAAAAAAAGATTCAGTTTCCACAAAAATATGAACTGTTTTCAACATTGATAATAATCATAAATGTTTCTTGATCATCAAATCATCATATTAGAGTGATTTCTGAAGGATCATGTGACACTGAAGACTGGAGTAATGATGCTGAACATTCAGCTTTGATCACAGGAATAAATTACACTTTACTGTATATTCACATAGAAAACAGATGATTTACATTAGAATAATATTTCAATGTTTTTACAGTATTTTTGATCAAATAAAAGCAGGCTTGAAGAGCAGAAGAGACTCTTTCACAAAACATTTAAAAAATCATATCCACCAACATTTGAAGCAGGTTGAAAAATTAAAACTTAGAAAATTTAGAAAATGTGCAAGACCTTAATATCGTATGATGATCTTCATCGTTTTATATATTTGAGAACATTAGTCTAATGATGTTTCTATATGAATTCACTATCAATTCTAGATTTGTTCTAGATTTAGCATTTCTGGCCTTTTTTTTAAGAGTTCAGTTTAAAAAAAAAAAGAAAAGAAATATTCTGTCATCCAAACCCTCTATTTAATAATGTTATTAAATAATGACAAAAACATTCTTGTTTGGACTCATGCTGAACAAAAAGCATCATAACATTCATAAGAAGTAATCTGATGTGAACTCATATTGTTTAATGTGATACTGTATGAACTTAATTAAGCATAAGATCATGTCTATATTTATGAGTCATTTACAGGAGGTGGAGCTTCCGGTAATCAAGTAGTTTATTATTAAACAAAAATATTATGCAGTTTTTTTAGTTTTGTTCACTGTAGCTTTAAGATGTTAACCATCTACTTTCTTTCTTAGCTAACTTTTTTATTTTTATTTAAATGTTTAGGAAACATTCATTTCATCATTGTTCACGGAAACGTTACTTTTGAATGTTTTTGGAACGTAGTTGTAACATTTAAAACGCAAATATTGCTACTTGTTTCAGAACGTTCCGAGAACATTCAAAACAGAGCCGTTACTGATTCAAAAGTAACGTTTCCGTGAACAACGATGACGATGACGATGACATGGAATGTTTCCTAAACGTTCGTGTAACCAAGAAAAAAATAACTGTTTTAAAAACTGGACGCTTTGAACGTTCAGAGAACATTTAGAAAAAATGTTTTCATGACTTAATGGAAACATATAGTTAACTGGGATCTTTCTTTCTTTTAAAAATGTAATTCCAGTGCGTTTGTACTGTATTGTATGTCAATAACAGATATAAATAGTGTAAGAAAAGTTGTTTTGAGTCATTAACATGATTCTGATGTAGAAAGCGTCGTGCCTTTAGACACACTGTTACAGGATGTTGTGTGTAGCTGTCGTGTGTGTGTGTAGACTTCACAGCTCACTGGATATCCGTCACGATTTTATTTGTTTATTATAAAATGACATTCACCTTTGGCATAATCACAGAAATTACAGTATTGTGTCCATGTAGGACAGCAGTGTTCGTGTTTCAGATGTTATAAACACACACAGCTCGTATTATGCAACTTTACACTTGTTGTTTTTGTATCTTCACTCATTTTTAGTGAGCAGATATTGTATATACACAAGGGCAATAACTGATTTAGCCGAGGACTCGGGTCTTTTAGACACTTTGTTGGTGATTTTTGAGAGTTTGTTGAAATCTGTTCAATAGTTTTAGTTTGAAAATAAAATTCTTTGAGTTAATTCTGTCCTGCGTTGATCTTCTCTCTAGTGATGCTCCATGTGTTATAAATGTGTTTATACTGACATCTAGTGGAGAATCAGTCCGTGTTAGTGATCCTCTTCAGACCAGTCTAGTTAATCCACTAATATATAAACATTTTCTTCAAGTCCCCCTGTGGTGTAAATCCAGCTTTTAATGTTGTTTATGTGTCTATGTGGTGTTTTTAATACGCTTTAAGACAAAGCATGTGTAAATTCATAAGTCGACACCATTACTGAGTATTTCCTCCTTAAAACTGCAGTGAACCAAAGACAGTCTCAAAAACACGCTTTGAAATCGCTGGTGTTTCTGACGTCACAAACTACCTTGTAACCAATCAGATCAACGTGTGATCGTCAACCAGTGGATCTCTGAGCTGAGTGAGTGAGTGGAGGCGGGGCTCATTTGCATATTCATAGAACCGCGCATACTAAATGAGGCAAGGGTGTCGAGTTACATTCAGATATGGGCCAGCAATATACGCAAATGAATAAACTGAGCTTGTTTTTTTTTTCTTTAATTTATGAACTTTGCCCGTCACTTTTACTGATATTCTTCAGGTCACATCAGGTGAAGAACAAAAAGATCATCTCTTTATCTAAGATCATCTCTTTATCTAGAATTGCACATCCATATTACTACAGAATATAATAAACATTAACATCCTCTGATTATTGAAATGTACGTCATTTGTATTATTTAAAAGGCTGCAAGCTCTAAAAATCTAAGTCATTTGTATACATATATAGTTTATCATACGAAGTTTATCAAATAAACCCATAAGTTTCATGAGGAGTCACACTTCTAGGATAAGACGCCAGGAAGGAGGGGTAAGTTAGGGCGTGACTAAGAAGACATCGAGCCAATCAGTGACACAGGGGGCGTGGCCTGTCAGCTTCAGACTCCACCCAGGGAAACTTGTGAACGCGAGTGTGATTGAAAGTGGAAGATCTTCAGGTGAAACAGTCTTTCTGCTCGGATCCTCCTGACAGTGTGTGTTTTGGAGCTGGAACAGGATCAAATGTTGCTTTATCTACACTGACATTCGCTAAAGGATCCTCTACGAGCGACTCTGCTGTCAGGTGATGCTTATATTTGACTGTCAAAGTGTTTGTGTCGAAGCGCGATAAATTACAATGTTTTTAAGTACATGTTACTTTGTTCCTTCAGGTGAGATAAGATTAGTAAGACATATTTATAGATATTTAGGTATATGAAACCATGATAAATGTGTCAGTGCTGCGTTTGTCAAAGTGACATTGGAAACTCGATCAGTAGCTGATACAACAAAGTTGCATTTTTGCTGTACGACTACTGTAAATATTGATTGTTTTATATCTCCAGGTGTTTTAGACATGATTTAGCACGTGATAATATTGAGACAGGTGCGCGATCACTGATTCATTTGACAATTTAACAAGCTAGTTTTAATGACAAGCTTTCATGTTAAATGAAAATTGTGCATATATATATATATATATATATATATATATATATATATATATATATATATATATATATATATATATATATTTAGTTAGCTTTTTGATTTAAGTAGTTCATTTTAATGATCATTTGGTGTGATAAATTAATTTCAATAGTATATTATTTCTTTAATTTTTCATGTAGTCTCAAGTTATATGAGCTCATAAAAGCGATGTGCATAATAAGTTATGAAATAATCAACAAAATGTTGTTTAAATCACTTGTTTTTGTGAAAAACTTTCCAAAAGTATGTCATATCAACCATGAAAACACTGGTTTAAAAGTCATCTACACGCATGCAGATATCTGATATTTCATCGATCACTCAGTATGGATGTTGAATGTGTTTTCTTCCCTGTTTTCCCGGGATTATGGGCTCTCTGTGCCGTGGATGTGGATCTGCATCTGGATTCTGTCTTTCGGTGAGTCACTTTCCAAGAGAAACACACTTTTACCATCCTTTGGTCAGCAGATATCTTTGACATTTGGGGGTTTTCCAAGAAAAAACTCTCTTTTGATGTATTTCTAGAACAGGAAACCCCCCTAAACTGGCTAAATTACTCCAAGAAGCGTTTCAGATTCACTATTACAGCTATGAATGACATTAGTGCTCGACCGACATGGGTTTAAACGACAGATAATAATATATCAGTATTTAAAAATAATAATAATATTTTTACCAGTAAAGAGCATGGTGACCATTGACCCATGATTATGTTGTCAAAGCTAATATAATTCAAATAAACCAATAATCTCAAAATACTGAAAAATACTGTTTCTGTCTCGTTTTCCAGCACAAATATCTAAACTTTCTGAAATCAAGATTCATTTACTGGAGAAGATGCAAAATGACTGAAGATATTAAGTCAAAAATGAATGAAAATGAAGTGAGTTTGTGTTTAAAACAAGAACAAATATCTGCCAATGGATTCAGAACAATTATCTTGTTTTCTCTTTGAATTAAGTTTTTGTTTGTTAATATTTGTTCTTGTTTTAAGCACAAACTAATTTTTATGCATTTTCCAGACTTAATATCGTCAGTCATTTTGCTTTTCCAGTAAATAAATATATCTGATATCTGGAACACAAGACAGAAACACAGGGGAAGAACATCATTTATTGTCTTAAATCTTCAAATATCGGCCAGTTCATGTTATATCCAGCAGAAGATGCCGTCATTGAGGATCATTTGCAATGCATTATATGATAGACATTGACCCTGACCATGTCATTCTTACGTCAAGGTCTTACGTCTGTGTGTGTGTGTGTGTGTGTGTGTGTGTGTGTGTGTGTGTGTCTGTTTGAGTCATTTCTGTGTGACTGCAGTCTAAGAATGCTTTGGAAAGAGGAAATGATTGTCTCTTTGCTTGTTTTCATTTCCTCTCGCTGTTTTTTTGCTGATGTGCAATTGGATTTTTGACTATTGTAGGGAAACGCATGACAGAGAAATCTATAAGAAAACATTCCAGACTGGCTAAAATACTGGAGAGTTGCTTCACGGCTCATTCTCGTCCTGTTCTGTGTTTGATAGTGACTGTCTGACTCTGATAGTGTCTGTTTACCTGTTGGTTTTCTGTACCTGATCTTTAAGTCTGGATGAGGAGATTGATTTCCAGTCGTCTGCGTTGGAGGTTTTTGTCACACGTCTGATAAACGTGGAGATAGTCAGCAATGGGAATGATGTGAAGAATCTTGGTCGGAATTCAAACTGTTAATTACCTTGAGTTTCTAGTCGTGTTTTTCACTTGCTTTTGTAACTGGAGCAGTTACACCTGCGATCAGTGCATCAAACACATCACTGCATTTCAGAGATTTGGGTTTTTCAGTGTCACATTCTTTTGCGGGTCAATTTGACCAATTATTCCTTCAAGTTTTGACACATGGGTGTGTTTTGGAAAGGCTTTATAAGTTTTGGTTACATCAGTGCTCATTGGTTTCATGCAATTCACCAAAAATCAACTTTTTAAGTTGATTTTTAAGTTTTTAAGTTAAGAAGGCAAAGAGAAACCTGGCCAGATTGGGGACACATTGACAAGGTATGGCCCTTATTGGCTAATAGGGTGATCAAAAGTGTGAAATTGGCTCATAACTCCTAAGTTGTTTGTCACAGACTCAAGTGTCTTTTATTGGAATCCAAATAAAATGTATATTGGATTTTGTCCAAAACCTACTTTTGCGAACTAGTCCCAGTTTTTTTTCCGCCTGATTGGAACCAAAACAGTGCAGATAGATTCTCTGGAGAGTGAATATCAATAATTAACGGAGAAAAGTTTATTTTTCGATTCGCTACGGGGCGCCAAAACGTTAAAAGTGGGCGGGGCCAATTTGACTAAAATGCCTATAACTTTTGAACGGAATGAGATATTTTCACCAAAATTGGTGCACATGTGTATGAGCTCATTTTGTGATCACGTGAAAAAAATCGCGACAATTGGCCACTTGGTGGCGCTATAACGTGAAAAAAACTTGAAAATTGTGCAACCGTTAGTCTGATTGACTTAAAAATTGGCATGCAATATTTTGTCCAATTTTGCAATATATTCTCCAATACTTTGTCCAAGGTGCCATGATCATTTATGAGGACATTCACATATCTTGAAAAACATGAAGTTGTTTGAGCACATATTAGACGAGGTGAACGGAGGCCGATCGGAACGAAATTCATTGGGCTTGTTTAACTCATGGCTCAACTAATATTTATATTTTATGTTATTTCAGCTTTATTTCAGTTATCAAAAATGTTATTGATAGTTTTAGCTTTAGTTAAGGCAAGGCAAGGCAAGTTTATTTAAATAGCACATTTCATACACTAGAATAATTCAAAGTGCTTTACACAGAAAGGAATTAAAATAATCACAAAAATAAAAGCAAGGAAAATTAAAACAGTTCTAAAAGGAATTAAAAGAGATGTAAAGATGATACAGTTATAAAAGGAATTAACATTAATAACCCTTCCCACATCAGGAGGGTTAAACTTTTACCTTTGACCCCCTATGAGATCTTGACATTGACCATCTAAAACAGAAAAACCGTTGGTGAAAGCAGAGCCTTCTTCTAACTAATGTTAGTCCTCTGCAGGATGATGAAGTTCGTCGGGGTCAGAGGTCACGTGCCTGTTTATCGGGTGATAAGGAGCCGCTCAAAGGTCCAAGTGGTTCATATGTAGGTGCCCTCGTTCGGCTGTTTTTCCACCGCGTTCAGCTGAGTTGGCACCGCCTGGCCTCATAGACTTTGCTCACACTTATTCATGCTCATTTTGCACTTTTTTTCTCTCCAAGTTCCTGAATCTGCTCCACGTGAGCGTTGTGTGAAGCTCAGCAGAAGTGCAGATAACAGCTCAGACCTTGTCTTCAGTCAAAGGTCTGATAAGACGGCTCGGACTGGCCCGTCACCCGCGCGGATGACGCTTCTTTGCCCATATAAAGACACGCCGTTCCTGTGGGCAAGAGCCTGTCGCCGGGTATTTATAGTGCCGAATGATGCGTCTTAAAAACACCTTTAACCCTCGGCTGATCCTCAGTCCCCCATCAAAAGAGGCCGGACGCCTTGAATCTTACCCCCCCAGTAAAATCAATGACATATTTTTGTGTTCAATAATTTTTTTTTTTTTATATATATTTTGTATTTTGAGGGAATTTTATGGTACTATGTAATATTTATGGATTTATTATAACATTTCCAAATGTAACTTTTTTTCTTTCAGTAAAATCAATGATATATATTTTTGTTTGATAATATTTTATTATTTAATAATTTGTATTTTCAGGGAATTTTATGGTACTATGTAATATTTATGCAATACTTATGATCCATTTTATAAAGTATGACACCTCCATATGTAATATTTTATCTTTCAGTAAAATCAATTTTATGTGTTTTTGTTCAATAATATTTTCTTCATATTTGGTATTTTGAGGGAATTTAATGGTAATACGTAATATTTAGCCTATGCAATAATTATGATCCATTTGTTTCCACAATTTTTACAATACAATA
>NC_137128.1:46710283-46777783 GCF_949319135.1 Squalius cephalus | reverse complement strand
GTTTGAATCCCCGGTCCCGCCCCGCGCGCGCGCGCTCCTCCCGGTTCCCGGTTCCCACCACTGAAGGTTTACCGGAGACTCGAGCTTCCCGTGGCCGCTGTCAGACGCTCCGCGAGCGGCGAGAGAAGAGCGCAACCCCCGGGGAGAGGAACGCGAGCGCCGCGGCACCCACGGTAACGTTCATGCGCTCGCGTTGTTTACGAACGCCTGTGAGTGACACATTTCCCTACAGATGCAGGAGTAAATCCTCTGAACGTTCTGGATGGAATAAATCTGTGCGTTGTTTTCGCTTCTTCAGTGGCGTTTGTGTTTAGAAGACGCGTTTGCATACATAACATCTGCGTGTTAAATATAACATATATCCACGTATTAACGGAGCGATCGTTTAATATTAAGTATGTTTTATAAGAACACTTATTGATAGGCTGTTTCTGCGCTGTTAAAACACTAGTGATTTACCCAGAAATACTGAAAACATGAGATTTATAATGTATTATTGTTGTTATTGCTTGACGCGTCAGTAAGTTCTCACGCGTTCGGAACGCTTGGTAGATTTGATCGCGTATATGATCCGTTCTGATGTGGGAAAAGGCGAGTCTGATGAAATGAAGCAAACTTGCACTGAATTCGGGGTTGACACACTACCAACTATATTCGCATTAAGTAACAATAGCGTGCTGTTAATTACTCTCGTGCGTTCTGCGGTTTAAATGCTCGAGCTGATTCTGATTAGTTGTCAGTGTTTGTATCGTTCATCAGATGAGGAAAGAAACATTCTGCAAGATACTCTAATGCAAAGATGTTCCTCGTTGCAGCTGTTGGTATGGACTTCCCTTTTAATCTGTTAATTTATTATTTATTTAAATAAAATTGCAGTTATTTATTTTAATTATTATCTAATTTATTTCGTTTTGTTTCATAATCGAACAACATAAATGTATTTGATTTAAAAAAATAATTAAAATAAATACCATTTTATTTAAATAAGTAATAACACATTAGAATGCAATACATTTAGAATAAATACAAATTTAATGATAAATAAATTTAAATAAAAAGTATATGTTTTTGTTTTATATATTATGTTTATATATAATAATAATAATAATAATAATAATATATATATGTTTTTTTTAATGAAATATATATATATATATATATATTTTTTTTTCGGTTTTTTTTTTCTGCACACCATTTACACTGACATAATGCATCATGCCAAAACTACGAAGTTATATGCTGCAAACACAACAGATCAAACTAATTTAGCATGCCGTTCTGTTAATTCTTTGTTGATTTGACGAAGCATGCTCACAATGTAGAGAATGTTTCGAATGTTTAGTTTCTTACATTCCAAGAGTCACTTGTAGAATGGCCCTGATTGTAAATCAATATTCTGTATTGATCAGAAACATTGTCCTCGAATAGAATGTGTGAATGTGTACAGAAAGTTTGTTGATTCTCAGTGCATTTATTACGGGTCTGAGTGACGCTGGTTTAAGTGTTGATTGATATTGACCTTTTGATTACCGGCACTGATCTTTAACCACTATAGGCCATGTTAACCCTTATAGTTTCTGCAGGCTAGAATGATAATACCATGATTATGCTTTTATTCTGTAGTTTTTAAGTAGTATAAGGTGATTTATTTTAGGGATGCACGGATATGAAAATTTTGGCTGATGATAATTCTTTATATTTGAAAGCCGATATATTGGCCGATAAATATAATTCCAATTTTTTTTATATAATATTTGAGAGCCTGATTACAAAAAACAAAAGTCTCCCCATTAAAATCTGTGTCTCCAGCACACAATTATGATGTTCTCATTATAATTTGATGTAGCCTTTATGACAGACGTGCGCTTTGAAGTGATTTCAGTCATATTTCAAGCAATTCAAAACCATTATGGACATGGTGAACGTGAAGGAAATAATCAATTATTTTTCGACTTTAATATATCGGTCAAATTTTCTTAGTGGGCCGATAATTATAGCATTAAAAATGAACAGATATCGGCCGATACCGATATGGTGGCCCATATATCGTGCTATTGTCTGTCACTCAGTTGGTTATTCCAATGAAGCTCTGTGTGAAATTGAGTAATAAAAGGGATTAACACAAACTTCCCGGTGAACTCTGCATTATCTGGTCACAGACGGCTCAGACTGCGTCTCCATTGCGTTTTTGATGGGAGTAAGTGTAAGCCGTTAAGAGGGTTTAACCCATCTGTGCCGAGTTAATGGACTGGTTTCAGCCCAGGGTGGATCGAGCGTCTCCAGGTTCTTGGTTTACCCAGACTTGTTAAGAGTGACAGGATTTGCTAAAGGTTTTTCTTCCTGCATATTTCACAGCTCAGTGTGTCTCTGATTCTGAAATTCCTGACATTTTCCAGAATGTTTACGGAGATGTTGGGTTTTATTACAAGAGCAATAGTGTGAAAATAATTTTTTGACGCGTTAAATAGCCTAAAAGATTATTGGAGCATATTTTACAAGAAAATAATATTTCATACTGTTTTAATTATTGACAGGATATAATCGGCCCTGATCATCAGCTGTTTTTAAACAATTGACTAATTCCAGATAATTGCTTTTGTCGGCCGATTCATCCCTAACTTAGACGAGAGAGCAATGAAGAAACAAGGAGTCATGTGAAAAATACACAACAGAATGTGAACCAAATAAGTCAAGATGAGTAAGAACTTTCTAATTACGTTCATTTTTATTAATGTTGCTGTGTATTTTTGACTCTTTACAAATCCATTCATTCATCCATATGGGGCTTCATGTTTTTCTTCAGCTGAATTTCAGTTCCAAGGTGATCTTCATTATAATCGCTGGTGTGATCGCAACACATCCACTGTACAATCCTCGTTAATATTCACGGAGATACTCTCATTGTTTTGTCTGCCTCTCAGAGAATATGATAGGAAAATCATCTTCTCTCTCGTTCTCTGATGTCGAGCAGATCTGGAGGGCCATTGGCTGGTTGTGCTCCTGCGGTTCAGTTTGACCTACATTTCTGCACCAGGCCATTAAAGTTCACAGAATGAGTCTGACAGAATGCAGTCGTGTAATTCCTGCAGTTTTCCACTGCCGCTCTCCAGAAACACCAGGAGAATCCGCCGATGGTTTACATCACTGTCACGCCGCTGAAGATACCAGGGCTGTCAGAGATTACAAACACTCACTCATTATGAAGCAGAAGATATAACATTTGCTTGGGTGTTCTGAGTGGTTGCTAGGGGGTTACTAGGGTGTTACTTGGTTTTCAGCTGTTTTCTGGTCCATTTGCTTGGGTGTTCTGAGTGGTTGCTAGGGGGTTACTAAGGTGTTACTAGGTTTTCGGCTGTTTTCTGGTTCATTTGCTTGGTTTTCTGAGTTGTTGCTAGGGTGTTTCTAGGGTGTTACTAGGTTTTCAGCTGTTTTCTGTTCCATTTGCTTGGTGTTCTGAGTGGTTGCTAGGGGTTACTAGGGTGTTACTAGGTTTTCAGTTGTTTTCTGGTCCATTTGCTAGGGTGTTCTAAATGGTTGCTAGGGTGTTACTAGGTTTTCAGCTGTTTTTTAGTGCATTTGCTTGGGTGTTCTGAGTGGTTGCTAGGGGGTTTCTAGGGTGTTACTAGGTTTTCGGCTGTTTTCTGGTTCATTTGCTTGGTTTTCTGAGTTGTTGCTAGAAAGTTACTAGGGTGTTACTAGGTTTTCAGCTGTTTTCTGTTCCAATTGCTTGGGTGTTCTGAGTGGTTGCTAGGGGTTACTAGGGTGTTGCTAGGTTTACAGCTGTTTTCTGGTCCATTAGATTGGGTGTTCTAAATGGTTGCTAGGGTGTTACTAGTTTTTTAGCTGTTTTCTGGTCCATTTGCTTGGGTGTTCTGAGTGGTTGCTAGGGGGTTTCTAGGGTGTTACTAGGTTTTTAGCTGTTTTCTAGTGCATTTGCTTGGCTGTTCTGAGTGGTTGCTAGGGGGTTTCTAGGGTGTTACTAGGTTTTTAGCTGTTTTCTAGTGCATTTGCTTGTGTTCTGAGTGGTTGCTTGGGGGTTTCTAGGGTGTTACTAAGGTGTTACTAGATTTTCGGCTGTTTTCTGGTCCATTTGCTTGGCTGTTCTGAGTGGTTGCTAGGGGGTTGCTAGGGTGTTACTAGGTTTTTAGCTGTTTTCTAGTGCATTTGCTTGTGTTCTGAGTGGTTGCTTGGGGGTTTCTAGGGTGTTACTAGGTTTTCAGCTGTTTTCTGGTCCATTTGCTTGGTTTTCTGAATTGTTACTAGGTTTTCAGCTGTTTTTTGTTCCAATTGCTTGGGTTTTCTGAGTTGTTGCTAGGGGTTTACTAGGGTGTTACTAGGTTTTCAGCTGTTTTCTGGTCCAGCAGGTGAAAATGGTGCATCTGATCACTTAAATCTCTCACATGATCTGAGGAATCATTCATGTCAATGCACTAATACTCTTAACTAGAGGTCTCAGTGCAGTGTTGTTTCCAAACTCCCCTGTCTGCGCCTGCATTGCTCAGTCAAAGATTGCTTGAGGTTTGCTATTTGTTGTCGAATCTTCAGCGACTGGTTGGCTTCACACTGATAAACATGGCAGCATTGCACATGTTGGAATGACTGTTGGAAGGAATGCCTGTCTGCTGTAGCACACTTTCAAGGGACCACGGCATGCAGTCTAAATGTGTTTCAGGACATTAAAGACTTGTGTACTTCAGGCATCACTGCTGTCGTGATTTGGGCTTTCAAAAATACACCGATCCTAGGACAGTGCAAGAGTAAACATCAGGCTAAATATAAACTTATCTGTGGTCAGATACCCACACTGTGCATTCCAGTGAAGAAGCAATCCAGTCAGATTGTGAAATGCCCAGCCTGAATATGTATGTATCCGTGTGGCATTTCAGTGTAACGGGCCATGACGACGGATCCAGGCTCGGAATCGGACGTCCCGCACACAGAAGCCAAACCGAAAAGACACGAAAGCCCGGACACACGGCACCAGGTGAGTCGGGTCAGCTCCAGCTTTCCTCATGTACTGTCAAAACGGCTGAAAAACTACATTTTATACTTGTATATTACTAATATTGGAATGCCGTGTGTCCATCAAAGAGTTTTTTTCCCAAGGCTAGCGTATTTTTCCAATTGTTTTCAATGGGAGCGCTGTGTTTTTTTAAACGGCAGCAGCGTGACGAAGAGATGAGCGTCTATTTCACACTGAACGCATGGCGGTTTTTTACCAGTCGGCGAGAGTTGAAGAATGTTCAAATTTAGGTAAAACGCAGCGTTCATCACTGTCACTTTTTACCCAGCCGTCCAATCACAGTAGAGGAGGGGCAGGGCAAATACCACACTGAAAAAAACGCCACATTCTGGTTGTACAATGATAACTAATGAGGAGCACATCTCAGTCAGCACGCTGATTGGCCATTGTGTTCACACGCTCAACATATATGTCTCTGATTGGCCATTGTGTTCAAATGCTCAACATATATGTCTGTGATTGGCCATTGTGTTCACATGCTCAACATATATGTCTCTGATTGGCCATTTTGTTCACACGCTCAACATATATGTCTCTGATTGGCCATTGTGTTCACATGCTCAACATATATGTCTCTGATTGGCCATTGTGTTCACATGCTCAACATATAGGCTATGTCTCTGATTGGCCATTGTGTTCACATGCTCAACATATATGTCTCTGATTGGCCATTGTGTTCACATGCTCAATATATATGTCTCTGATTGGCCATTGTGTTCACATGCTCAACATATATGTCTCTGATTGGCCGTTGTGTTCACATGCTCAACATATATGTCTCTGATTGGCCATTGTGTTCACACGCTCAATATATAGGCTATGTCTCTGATTGGCCATTGTGTTCACATGCTCAACATATATGTCTCTGATTGGCCATTGTGTTCACATGCTCAATATATATGTCTCTGATTGGCCATTGTGTTCACATGCTCAACATATATGTCTCTGATTGGCCGTTGTGTTCACACGCTCAACATATATGTATGTGATTGGCCGTTGTGTTCACATGCTCAACATATATGTCTCTGCTGGAATCAGGAATTAAAATTTCAGTTCCGTTTTGGTTACGAAGTGGGTACTTTTGACAACACTTGTCGACATTTTTATATTCAGAAACAAACCACTAAATCCACTAGTAACAGTTCTGTGGATATTCTGTATCTAAGACTAACATCTTGCACCAGCGCAAACCCTCTTTTGGCGTTAAAAACTACGGTTAAGATTTACTAAAGACACGCAGTGAAAAAATAAGCACTGATAATATTTTTTGCACTTGATCGTATTGCATATGCATTTGTAGGAGTTTCCCTTTCATATGCATTTGTAGGAGTTTCCCTTTCAGATGCAAAATTTATGGGAATAGAGTTTTTAAATGTATACGGCGTATATAAGAACCCTAAACCTGCGCCCGTCTAGATCGGCCCAATGGCGGTATCCCATAGAACGGGTGAAGGTCTCTGCGTGTTACTGTCTTTCCTTTTACACAACACAACAATAGTAAATGAAATACATTTTCTCATGTATTACCTCGTTATTTCATCTGACTCCATTAATGAAAAAGGTTTTAATGATATCTGAGCATCATTAAATGTGAACGAATGTTTGATTATTGTTTTTAACTCTTTACTTATATTTTACCCGTTCATATTCGGAAGCTATGTCACTCTGAGGTCCTCACGCCTTGTTTAACGCGGGTCTCACGATCACAAGCTCGTCAGGTTTGGTCATTAAACAGAGGTAATTGGCTATATACCTGAGATGTTCGTAATTCACAATCAGAGATACTTTGGTATATCCCCCGTGGTTTCGCATACACTTGAATTTAACGTAACGTTTACTTCAGTAGAGGTATGGCCACTACTACAGATATAGGTCGACTTCTCTTATAATAGCTTTGGATTGGCCATGCCACGGTAACATTAAATTAAAACAGAGGCAAGACACATCCAGATTTAGGTTGGTCAAGCAGCATTTGCTGTTCTAAACGGAAATTCACTTCTTGTCTTTGCAAACCAAGTACACTTGAATTAGTGCCGAATATTAGTCGTCACTAATCTGACGCAGACTTGCGGGAACTTACGAATCCGTTTAATCTACTTGGGAAAACAATTTCAGATTTAGTCAGAATAAGATCAAATGTTTACAATTTATTACATCAGGTAAATGTATCATGCCAATTTCATAATCAGTTCAAAGATAATAAATACAAAACATCAAATGCTCTGTAATAAAGAGAAGATGCGAACCTGACATTATAAAATACATGATTCTGAGAGTCACACTCTCCGCATCACAGGCTAATTTGAGCTACAAATTGCCCTGAGCCTCTTGCTGCATTTCTGTATATAGACAGAAACTTCTTTCACATGGAAACATTTGCTAACAATGGGAATTTGCATACAGAGTTGACAGCTTTTGGGCAGGATGCCATTTGCCTGAAAGACGAACCCTCCTCTGTGTGCCAGTTATCTCTAAATTCTTAAGAACTTTATTACCTTTTGGTTTACTTCTTTGGTAATGAGACACCAGTCGTACTGAGACATTTCAAATGAGACCAAACATGTATAATACTGTATGATAATCATTCACATTAAACCATATAGATGTTTGGGTGAATATCTGGTGATCTCCGCGTGAGAGAGAGACAACATCAACAAACAAACCGGCATTTTTTAATTTCTCAATTGTTACAGTAATGTATCTCTGTGGCTTTACAGATGTAATCCCTCGGAGAGTTTCAGGATCTTTCTAGAAAGTAGGTAACAGAAAATTATGTAACTTGATTTAATGATGAAAATCTATTCATGGCGAAGCACTGAAATAAACCTGCATGATGAAAATAGCAGCATCAGCCTCTGAAATGAAGCCGTGACATGAGACTGCTGTCAAGAAGGTCGGTTATGAAATTATTCATAATCGATTTTTAGAACTGTATTGTTATTGTTATATTTATTGTTCTTTGTGTGAATGGGCCTCAATTCAAACAATTAAAGTCCCCCTGTAGTCAATAATGTTATCCCTTAAAACTCATCTTTGATCACCAAAATGACATTTAAACGTTTTTTGATAAAAAAAATGTATTCATGCCTTAAAATATCTTGAATGTAACTCGACACCCTTGCCTCATTTACTATACACGGTTCTATGAATATGCAAATGAGCCCCGCCTCCACTCTCTCACTCAACTCAGAGATCCACTGGTTGACGATCACACGTTGATCTGATTGGTTACAAGGTAGTTTGTGACGTCAGAAACACCAGCGTTTTCAAACCTTTGAACTCATTTTGCTGTGTTTCTGCAGAGCCAATCAGAAGTCAGACAGCAGGAGGAAGACTACATTTCCCAGAAGTCTTTGAGCAGCCGAGTGTCCTGGTCAGCGTTAGGCAGGAGCCACAGACTGAAGGTCATGGAGTGTAAGGTCACGCTTCTGGATGGCACGGACTACACCTGCACGCTGGAGGTGAGCATGATGGGAGCGAGTGCTCCAGGTTTGTTGGGCTTGAATAAGTGAATATAAATAATAATGAAAAAATATATATGAAAAAACTAAAATTGAAAAGTTTAACTTCATGTACTAAAATAACTAAAACTGAAATACGTATTATTTGACTTTTTTTTTTTTTTACTTTACATTTAAAATGAAAACTATACAAACAAAATTCAAAATATTGACTAAAAACTACAGTCTAATAGTTTCTCAATGATACTAAAATAAAACTGGTTTGTAGACAAAAAAAAAATCATGTGATTTATCTACTGATCAGTGACTATAAAATAATATTTTTTTATGATTTTTGCTGTGGTTATTATTATTAATAAATAAAAATATTAAGCAAATTAAGAAATAAAACAACAAATATAGTACTATTGTGATACTCTTGTACTGTAAAATTGAAAAATATAATTTTTAATAAAAAAAATATTTTACACTACAACTAATATGTTATGCCTTTGAAATTTGATAATCGCAATTATTTATTTTGATTAATCATTCATCCCTACAGGTCCTTAAAAAGTCATAAAGTTTGATCAAATGTAAGGTCATTAAAAGTCTTAAATATCATAAATAGTATGAGAAAAGTCTTATATAAAAGTATAATATCAATAGATCTTAAAGTTGCGGACGGAAAATCAGTAAAATCAGGATTATTAAATGATTCAGTGCAATAAATGTGAGCGTTGCACATTTCAAAGTAAAACTGTTACTGTATACTGTTGTGTTGATGAGTTATGACAGTATAGTTTTATGTTTAAATGGTTTTAATATGCATGGCATGAGAACATTAGGTATCATTTGAAAGCTTGAATTAACGGTTTTGACATTGTACATGCATTGCCTTTCCACGTAAGCAGACTTTAAAGCAGGATTTGCTATAAACCTAAACTTCGAAAACTCTTTTACACTTTCATTTGCTTTCACTTCTGCAACAACCCAACCATGCAAGTTCAGATGTTTGCTGAGGAAGTTTAAGACCGAGGCGTGAAACAGCGTGTCGGGACACATCCACACAGTGTGTGTGACTGCGCTGTAGAGTTGAAGAGCACACACACAAACTTGTCACATCACAAGCACTTTTATTTTTAGCTTATTCTTATTTTGGCACGAGCAAAATCGGTTGCATGAAGTACAGCATGCCAGAGCTGTGTGTGTTTACTGGAGGTTCAGTCTCGCACAGATTGAAGATGAAGAGAGATGAAGATCTCACGTGGAAGAGAGTGTAAATAGAGGATTTTTTAGTTCACAGGCAGAAATCAAAGCAGGGCGTCAGTTTTGTTGGAGAGTTAACCTGTTAAACGGGTCCGATTGAGCTCATGTTCATCTGTGTTTAGTGTGTAATGTTGCAGTGTGATCATGAAGAAGCTCCAGCTCTTCTCTATATCAGAGTCAGTGTGTCTGAACTCCTGAAACGCCTCCACTGTAGTCTTGAGTATCTTCCGGGAACGAACACGTCACAATATTCCTCATTATAATAATTAATGCGCAGAATAAAGGGGCGGGGCCTGGTTGAGCTAGTTAGTAGTGTGTTAAACTGGTGGTTATGGTAAGGGGCGGGACATTTCCCAAACACACTCGAAGCGCTCGACCAATCACAACACACTGCTCCAGCCGACCAATCAGAGCACAGTGTGCTTTTCAGAAGGAGGGGCTTCATAGAGACAGGAAGTAAACAGAGCGTTACTGACAGACTGGGAAGAGAGGAGCCGCAACAATGGAGAATATGAGGAAAAATAGGTATTAATCGCTAATCCACCATCATTGCGGTGGGTTAACTCTTTATTTACCAAATAAAACAAACTGCAGAAAGTTGACGAACTCTAACTTGGGCAAAAGTGAGATTTATTGATTGTTCTCTTAGTTCAGGGATTCTCAAACTTTTTTTGTCACATTAATATTTCAGTAATTTAACAGCACATAAGCATGCTCATGGTTATTTGTGGATTAATGGTCACATGACATGCAGAAAAACCAATAAAATATTTGTATATATTTATTATCAAGTATATAAAAATATATTTATAGAAAAAAAGTTCCGGTTTAAAAAAGTCAATTTGCATATTCATAGAACCACGCATACTAAATGAGGCAAGGGTGTCGAGTTGCATTCAAGATATTTTAAGACATGAAGATTTTTTTTCAAGGAAAAAACGCTTAAATATGTCATTTTGGAGATCAAAGATGAGTTTTAAGGGATGAAATGATTGAGTACAGGGGGACTTTTATTGTTATTTTATTGTTATGCGCTTCTCTTCAACTCCCTGCAGTTTCCTCGTTAACCCTCATTAATGAATCTTTGTGTCTGTTTGTTGTCCACAGAAGCGAGCGAAAGGTCAGGTGCTGTTTGAGAAGGTTTGCGACCACCTGAATCTTCTGGAGAAGGATTATTTCGGGATTACGTACCGGGACGCTGAAAGCCCGAAGGTGTTTGTTTGCTCTTATTTCTCTGATTTCACGTCTCGGTTCTTATTTTTTTCAGTGACAAACCTCCTGTTTTTCCCACAGAACTGGCTGGACACGTCCAAGGAGATAAAGAAGCTGATCAGTAGTACGTCTTTTCCTGACGGACACGTTAATTGTCTTCATCCAAACGTCCTCAAGTTCTTACGAGAAGTTGTTTTTCATGTTTTTACAGCTGGTCCCTGGAACTTTGCCTTCAACGTGAAGTTTTATCCTCCCGATCCGGCGCAGCTTTCTGAGGATATCACCAGGTGTTTAGATGAAGTTCACTAAAACCATGACAAAACATAAACATTAAGTGAAATTATATATATATATATATATATATATATATATATGCGCATGTATGTATATATAAAATTTTATTTCAGGGAGTTGCCAGGCATTTTCATGTAGTTTAACTTGATGTACTGAAATAACTAAAACTGAAATATAAATGAATAAAAACTATGTATACATAACTAATAAAAATGACTAAAACTAAAGTTAGAATGAAAATATGAATTTTTTATCAATGGTAATAAAATAAACACTGCTATGAACTGACGCACCACAAACATGTAGTAAAATAAAATATATAAAACTTTTCTTATTTTCATTTAGTTTGACTTGATGTACTGAAATAAAAACTGAAATAAAAATAATTACCCAGGAAACTGTATCACATTACAATAGCATAACATTAATTAATGTATTAACTAACATGAACTGACATTTAATCATTTTTTTCCATGTTAGTTCATAAAATTACATGTTAGTTCATAGAGCATTAACCAATGATAACAATTTTTAATTTAAACTTATTTTGTATTAGTAGATGTTGAAATTAACATTAACTTCAGCTAATAAATGATGTAGAAGTATTTATTGTTCATTGTTAGTTCGTGTTATCTAATGTAGTTAGTTAATGTTAACAAATGAAACCTCATTGTAAAGTGTTACCAAATAATAAATAACAAAAAAAAACAAGAAAAAATGTACATACTGTCACAATTCTGGAGTAAAATAAAATATGAACAACTTAGACTTATTTTATTTCGGCTGGTTGCAAAGGCAACGTTTTTCATTTGTATTTAATATTTGTAGTAAAAATATTACTGAAATAAGAAATTAACAATAGGGACGCACCGATGTGAAATTTTTTACCGATAATTCTTTACATTTGAAAGTTGATAACCAAAATATTGGCAGATAAATCTAAATCCTAAAAGCCCTAAATATCTAAAGCCTGATTAGTTTACCTTGATGTAGTAAAACTAGAACTGAAATAAAAATGAAGAAAAACTACACAAACTTATTTTAAAAAAGAATGGAAAAAAAAAACGAATAAAATGACTAAAGCACACAATAAAAAATACAAAAACTTTAACCAAAATGAAAATGGATAATACAAAAAAATAAAAATGAAATCAAAATATGAAAAAAAAAAAAAAACTATAATAGCATATAGTCTATTTTTTCCAATCTATCCATTTTGTAATATTATTCTTGTATTATACTATATTATATCTGACTGAAAACAGAATACTTACTAAACCAGAACATTGAAACACTCTCTCTCTCTCTCTCTCTCTCTCTCTCTCTCTCTCTCTCTCAGGTATTACCTGTGTCTGCAGCTCAGAGATGACGTGGTGTCCGGGCGTTTGCCGTGTTCTTTCGCCACACACACTGTGCTGGGCTCCTACACGGTTCAGTCTGAGCTGGGAGACTATGACCCTGACATGCAGGGATCCGGCTATATCAGCGAGGTGCGTTTGGCCCCCAACCAGACCAAAGAGCTGGAGGAGAAAGTGCTGGAGCTTCACCGCAACTACAAGTGAGTTTACCCGCGCTTTACGACAGAGAAACTCTGTCAGATCGTTTCAAGCTGCAGCGTGTGACGCTCAAATGCTCAGATTTGTGTTATTTTAGTATCATTAAGATTCGAGATGCACCGATACTAAATTTCTCAGATACTGATAGCTGATTATTCGGAATGATTTCTGTCGATACCGATAGTCGATTACTCCCAATTATATCTGCCGATACCGATAGCCGATTATTCAGAATGATATCTGCCGATACCGATAGCCGATTATTCAGAATGATATCTCCCGATAGCCGATTATTCAGAATGATATCTGCCTATAGCCGATTATTCAGAATGATATCTGCCGATAGCCGATTATTCAGAATGATATCTCCCGATAGCCGATTATTCAGAATGATATCTGCCGATAGCCGATTATTCAGAATGATATCTGCCTATAGCCGATTATTCAGAATGATATCTGCCTATAGCCGATTATTCAGAATGATATCTGCCGATAGCCGATTATTCAGAATGATATCTCCCGATAGCCGATTATTCAGAATGATATCTGCCTATAGCCGATTATTCAGAATGATATCTGCCGATAGCCGATTATTCAGAATGATATCTCCCGATAGCCGATTATTCAGAATGATATCTCCCGATAGCCGATTATTCAGAATGATATCTGCCTATAGCCGATTATTCAGAATGATATCTGCCTATAGCCGATTATTCAGAATGATATCTGCCGATAGCCGATTATTCAGAATGATATCTCCCGATAGCCGATTATTCAGAATGATATCTGCCGATAGCCGATTATTCAGAATGATATCTGCCGATAGCCGATTATTCAGAATGATATCTCCCGATAGCCGATTATTCAGAATGATATCTCCCGATAGCCGATTATTCAGAATGATATCTCCCGATATCCGATTATTCAGAATGATATATGCCGATAGCCGATTATTCAGAATGATATCTCCCGATAGCCGATTATTCAGAATGATATCTCCCGATAGCCGATTATTCAGAATGATATCTCCCGATAGCCGATTATTCAGGATGATATCTCCCGATATCCGATTATTCAGAATGATATATGCCGATAGCCGATTATTCAGAATGATATCTGCCGATAGCCGATTATTCAGAATGATATCTCCCGATATCCGATTATTCAGAATGATATCTGCCGATAGCCGATTATTCAGAATGATATCTGCCGATAGCCGATTATTCAGAATGATATCTCCCGATAGCCGATTATTCAGAATGATATCTCCCGATAGCCGATTATTCAGAATGATATTTGCCGATAGCCGATTATTCAGAATGATATCTGCCGATAGCCGATTATTCAGAATATCTGCCGATAGCCGATTATTCAGAATGATATCTCCCGATAGCCGATTATTCAGAATGATATTTGCCGATAGCCGATTATTCAGAATGATATTTGCCGATAGCCGATTATTCAGAATGATATCTGCCGATAGCCGATTATTCAGAATGATATCTCCCGATAGCCGCTTATTCAGAATGATATCTGCCGATAGCCGATTATTCAGAATGATATCTGCCGATAGCCGATTATTCAGAATGATATCTGCCGATAGCCGATTATTCAGAATGATATCTCCCGATAGCCGATTATTCAGAATGATATCTCCCGATAGCCGATTATTCAGAATGATATCTGCCGATAGCCGATTATTCAGAATGATATCTGCCGATAGCCGATTATTGAGAATGATATCTGCCGATAGCCGATTATTGAGAATGATATCTGCCGATAGCCGATTATTCAGAATGATATCTGCCGATAGCCGATTATTCAGAATGATATCTGCCGATAGCCGATTATTCAGAATGATATCTGCCGATAGCCGATTATTCAGAATGATATCTGCCGATAGCCGATTATTCAGAATGATATCTGCCGATAGCCGATTATTCAGAATGATATCTCCCGATAGCCGATTATTCAGAATGATATATGCCGATAGCCGATTATTCAGAATGATATCTCCCGATAGCCGATTATTCAGAATGATATCTGCCGATAGCCGATTATTCAGAATGATATCTCCCGATAGCTCGATTATTCAGAATGATATATGCCGATAGCCGATTATTCAGAATGATATCTCCCGATAGCCGATTATTCAGAATGATATCTCCCGATAGCCGATTATTCAGAATATCTGCCGATAGCCGATTATTCAGAATGATATATGCCGATAGCCGATTATTCAGAATGATATCTGCCGATAGCCGATTATTCAGAATGATATCTCCCGATAGCCGATAATTCAGAATGATATCTCCCGATAGCCGATTATTCAGAATGATATCTCCCGATAGCCGATAATTCAGAATGATATCTCCCGATAGCCGATTATTCAGAATGATATCTCCCGATAGCCGATTATTCAGAATGATATCTCCCGATAGCCGATTATTCAGAATGATATCTGCCGATAGCCGATTATTCAGAATGATATCTCCCGATAGCCGATTATTCAGAATGATATCTGCCGATAGCCGATTATTCAGAATGATATCTCCCGATAGCTCGATTATTCAGAATGATATATGCCGATAGCCGATTATTCAGAATGATATCTCCCGATAGCCGATTATTCAGAATGATATCTCCCGATAGCCGATTATTCAGAATGATATCTCCCGATAGCCGATTATTCAGAATGATATCTGCCGATAGTCGATTATTCAGAATGATATATGCCGATAGCCGATTATTCAGAATGATATCTGCCGATAGCCGATTATTCAGAATGATATCTGCCGATAGCCGATTATTCAGAATGATATCTGCCGATAGCCGATTATTCAGAATGATATCTGCCGATAGCCGATTATTCAGAATGATATCTCCCGATAGCCGATTATTCAGAATGATATCTCCCGATAGCCGATTATTCAGAATGATATCTCCCGATAGCCGATTATTCAGAATGATATCTCCCGATAGCCGATTATTCAGAATGATATCTGCCGATAGCCGATTATTCAGAATGATATCTCCCGATATCCGATTATTCAGAATGATATCTGCCGATAGCCGATTATTCAGAATGATATCTCCCGATAGCCGATTATTCAGAATGATATCTGCCGATAGCCGATTATTCAGAATGATATCTACCGATAGCCGATTATTCAGAATATCTGCCGATAGTCGATTATTCAGAATGATATCTGCCGATAGCCGATTATTCAGAATATCTACTGATAGCCGATTATTCAGAATGATATCTGCCGATAGCCGATTATTCAGAATGATATCTGCCGATAGCCGATTATTCAGAATGATATCTGCCGATAGCCGATTATTCAGAATGATATCTGCCGATAGCCGATTATTCAGAATGATATCTGCCGATAGCCGATTATTCAGAATGATATCTGCCGATAGCCGATTATTCAGAATGATATCTCCCGATAGCCGATTATTCAGAATGATATCTCCCGATAGCCGATTATTCAGAATGATATCTCCCGATAGCCGATTATTCAGAATGATATCTGCCGATAGCCGATTATTCAGAATATCTGCTGATAGCCGATTATTCAGAATGATATCTGCCGATAGTCGATTATTCAGAATGATATCTGCCGATAGCCGATTATTCAGAATATCTGCTGATAGCCGATTATTCAGAATGATATCTGCCGATAGCCGATTATTCAGAATGATATCTGCCGATAGCCGATTATTCAGAATGATATCTGCCGATAGCCGATTATTCAGAATGATATCTGCCGATAGTCGATTATTCAGAATGATATCTGCCGATAGCCGATTATTCAGAATGATATCTGCCGATAGCCGATTATTCAGAATGATATCTGCCGATAGCCGATTATTCAGAATGATATCTGCCGATAGCCGCTTATTCAGAATGATATCTGCCGATAGCCGATTATTCAGAATGATATCTCCCGATAGCCGATTATTCAGAATGATATCTCCCGATAGCCGATTATTCAGAATGATATCTGCCGATAGCCGATTATTCAGAATATCTGCTGATAGCCGATTATTCAGAATGATATCTGCCGATAGTCGATTATTCAGAATGATATCTGCCGATAGCCGATTATTCAGAATATCTGCTGATAGCCGATTATTCAGAATGATATCTGCCGATAGCCGATTATTCAGAATGATATCTGCCGATAGCCGATTATTCAGAATGATATCTCCCGATAGCCGATTATTCAGAATGATATCTGCCGATAGTCGATTATTCAGAATGATATCTGCCGATAGCCGATTATTCAGAATGATATCTCCCGATAGCCGATTATTCAGAATGATATCTCCCGATAGCCGATTATTCAGAATGATATCTCCCGATAGCCGATTATTCAGAATGATATCTGCCGATAGCCGATTATTCAGAATGATATCTCCCGATAGCCGATTATTCAGAATGATATCTGCCGATAGCCGATTATTGAGAATGATATCTCCCGATAGCCGATTATTCAGAATGATATCTCCCGATAGCCGATTATTCAGAATGATATCTCCCGATAGCCGATTATTCAGAATGATATCTCCCGATAGCCGATTATTCAGAATGATATCTGCTGATAGCCGATTATTCAGAATGATATCTGCCGATAGTCGATTATTCAGAATGATATATGCCGATAGCCGATTATTCAGAATGATATTTGCCGATAGCCGATTATTCAGAATATCTGCCGGTAGTCGATTATTCAGAATGATATCTGCCGATAGCCGATTATTCAGAATGATATTTGCCGATAGCCGATTATTCAGAATATCTGCCGATAGTCGATTATTCAGAATGATATCTGCCGATAGCCGATTATTCAGAATGATATTTGCCGATAGCCGATTATTCAGAATGATATCTCCCGATAGCCGATTATTCAGAATGATATCTCCCGATAGCCGATTATTCAGAATGATATATCCCGATAGCCGATTATTCAGAATGATATATGCCGATAGCCGATTATTCAGAATGATATCTGCCGATAGCCGATTATTCAGAATGATATTTGCCGATAGCCGATTATTCAGAATGATATCTGCCGATAGCCGATTATTGAGAATGATATTTGCCGATAGCGATTATTCAGAATGATATCTGCCGATAGCCGATTATTCAGAATGATATCTCCCGATAGCCGATTATTCAGAATGATATCTGCCGATAGCCGATTATTCAGAATGATATCTGCCGATAGCCGATTATTCGGAATGATATTTGCCGATAGCCGATTATTCAGAATATCTGCCGATAGTTGATTATTGATTATTCAGAATGATATCTGCCGATAGCCGATTATTCGGAATGATATCTGCCGATAGCCGATTATTCGGAATGATATCTGCCGATAGTCGATTATTCGGAATGATATCTGCCAATAGCCGATTATTCGGAATGATATCTGCCGATAGCCGATTATTCGGAATGATATCTGCCGATAGCCGATTATTCGGAATGATATCTGCCGATAGCCGATTATTCAGAATGATATCTGCCGATAGCCGATTATTCAGAATGATATCTCCCGATAGCCGATTATTCAGAATGATATCTCCCGATAGCCGATTATTCAGAATGATATCTGCCGATAGCCGATTATTCAGAATGATATCTCCCGATAGCCGATTATTCGGAATGATATCTCCCGATAGCCGATTATTCGGAATGATATCTCCCGATAGCCGATTATTCAGAATGATATCTGCCGATAGCCGATTATTCAGAATGATATCTGCCGATAGCCGATTATTCAGAATGATATCTGCCGATAGCCGATTATTCAGAATATCTGCCGATAGCCGATTATTCAGAATGATATCTGCCGATAGTCGATTATTCAGAATGATATCTGCCGATAGCCGATTATTCAGAATATCTGCTGATAGCCGATTATTCAGAATGATATCTGCCGATAGCCGATTATTCAGAATGATATCTGCCGATAGTCGATTATTCAGAATGATATCTGCCGATAGCCGATTATTCAGAATGATATCTGCCGATAGCCGATTATTCAGAATGATATCTGCCGATAGCCGATTATTCAGAATGATATTTGCCGATAGCCGATTATTCAGAATATCTGCCGATAGTCGATTATTCAGAATGATATCTGCCGATAGCCGATTATTCAGAATGATATTTGCCGATAGCCGATTATTCAGAATGATATCTCCCGATAGCCGATTATTCAGAATGATATCTCCCGATAGCCGATTATTCAGAATGATATATGCCGATAGCCGATTATTCAGAATGATATCTGCCGATAGCCGATTATTCAGAATGATATCTCCCGATAGCCGATTATTCAGAATGATATCTCCCGATAGCCGATTGTTCAGAATGATATCTGCTGATAGCCGATTATTCAGAATGATATCTGCTGATAGCCGATTATTCAGAATGATATCTGCCGATAGTCGATTATTCAGAATGATATCTGCCGATAGTCGATTATTCAGAATGATATATGCCGATAGCCGATTATTCAGAATGATATTTGCCGATAGCCGATTATTCAGAATATCAGCCGATAGTCGATTATTCAGAATGATATCTGCCGATAGCCGATTATTCAGAATGATATTTGCCGATAGCCGATTATTCAGAATGATATCTCCCGATAGCCGATTATTCAGAATGATATCTCCCGATAGCCGATTATTCAGAATGATATATGCCGATAGCCGATTATTCAGAATGATATTTGCCGATAGCCGATTATTCAGAATGATATCTGCCGATAGCCGATTATTCAGAATGATATCTGCCGATAGCCGATTATTGAGAATGATATTTGCCGATAGCGATTATTCAGAATGATATCTGCCGATAGCCGATTATTCAGAATGATATCTCCCGATAGCCGATTATTCAGAATGATATCTGCCGATAGCCGATTATTCAGAATGATATCTGCCGATAGCCGATTATTCAGAATGATATTTGCCGATAGCCGATTATTCAGAATATCTGCCGATAGTCGATTATTCAGAATGATATCTGCCGATAGCCGATTATTCAGAATGATATTTGCCGATAGCCGATTATTCAGAATGATATCTGCCGATAGCCGATTATTCAGAATGATATCTGCCGATAGCCGATTATTCAGAATGATATCTGCCGATAGCCGATTATTCAGAATATCTGCTGATAGCCGATTATTCAGAATGATATCTGCCGATAGTCGATTATTCAGAATGATATCTGCCGATAGCCGATTATTCAGAATATCTGCTGATAGCCGATTATTCAGAATGATATCTCCCGATAGCCGATTATTCAGAATATCTGCTGATAGCCGATTATTCAGAATGATATCTGCCGATAGTCGATTATTCAGAATGATATATGCCAATAGCCGATTATTCAGAATGATATTTGCCGATAGCCGATTATTCAGAATATCTGCCGATAGTCGATTATTCAGAATGATATCTGCCGATAGCCGATTATTCAGAATGATATCTCCCGATAGCCGATTATTCAGAATGATATCTCCCGATAGCCGATTATTCAGAATGATATCTGCCGATAGCCGATTATTCAGAATGATATCTCCCGATAGCCGATTATTCAGAATGATATCTGCCGATAGCCGATTATTCAGAATGATATTTGCCGATAGCCGATTATTCAGAATGATATCTGCCGATAGCCGATTATTCAGAATGATATCTGCCGATAGCCGATTATTGAGAATGATATTTGCCGATAGCGATTATTCAGAATGATATCTGCCGATAGCCGATTATTCAGAATGATATCTCCCGATAGCCGATTATTCAGAATGATATCTGCCGATAGCCGATTATTCAGAATGATATTTGCCGATAGCCGATTATTCAGAATATCTGCCGATAGTCGATTATTCAGAATGATATCTGCCGATAGCCGATTATTCAGAATGATATCTCCCGATAGCCGATTATTCAGAATGATATCTGCCGATAGCCGATTATTCAGAATGATATCTCCCGATAGCCGATTATTCAGAATGATATCTGCCGATAGTCGATTATTCAGAATGATATCTGCCGATAGTCGATTATTCAGAATGATATCTGCCGATAGCCGATTATTCAGAATGATATCTGCCGATAGCCGATTATTCAGAATGATATCTGCCGATAGTCGATTATTCAGAATGATATCTGCCGATAGTCGATTATTCAGAATGATATCTGCCGATAGCCGATTATTCAGGATGATATCTACCGATAGCCGATTAATCAGAATGATATCTCCCGATAGCCGATTATTCAGAATGGTATCTGCCGATAGCCGATTATTCAGAATGATATCTGCTGATAGCCGATTATTCAGAATGATATCTGCCGATAGAAGATTATTCAGAATGATATCTGCCGATAGTCGATTATTCAGAATGATATATGCCGATAGCCGATTATTCAGAATGATATCTGCCGATAGCCGATTATTCAGAATGATATCTGCCGATAGCCGATTATTCAGAATGATATCTGCCGATAGCCGATTATTCAGAATGATATCTGCCGATAGCCGATTATTCAGAATGATATCTGCCGATAGCCGATTATTCAGAATGACGAACTGTGAACATTGGATAACTTCCCTGAAGTAAATGCAACGTTAAGTTCACAAGCTGTTTTATTGACGTCTTTCCGCGGTTGAAACACTGATTGATTCATTTTCATCAATCAAGTTGTACTGTATCTTTCAACATTCCTTCTGAGTTTCATGCATGTTTTTTGTGCTATAACTTGTAGTAAAGTGGAAGAAAAGACTCGCGCTGCTGTTTAACTGATCCGTCACGTCACATTTAAAGGGTTTGTTCACCCAAAAATGAAAATTCTGTCATCATTTTCTCACCCTCATGTTGTTCCAAACCTGTATGAGTTTCTCTGTTCTGTTGAACACAAAAGAAGAGATTTTGAAGAATGCCAGTAACATTGATTTCACATAGTAGGAAGTCAAAGTCGACTGTCAACTCTCTGGTTACCGACATTCTTTCAGATATCTTCTTTTGTGTATCTTTCAAATATCTTCATTCTGAATATATATCAATTAAAGAAAATGTTTGTAATAGCTTTGGTTGACAATAACAGCACACAGTCACTGGTACAGAGACAGACGTTGAATTCAGAGATCAGTCCATAGATCTCGATGTGCTGCTGTGATTCTCTGCTCATTAATGATGAATAGATCAGTGTCAGTCAATGTCCGATCGCACAAAGACTCACTGAGCCTGTGTCCACGCCTGTCTCGACCCACAATGCCCTGCTTTGTTTACTAATATACATACAGAAACTCAAGCAAAACAGAGTGTTGTGTGTATGGACTGTAAGCGCTGTGTGTGTGTCAGTCATCTGTCATGCTGAGTAATTAAATAAATGTTGCATAATTAACACAGATGAGTGTGAAATTAAGCTTCATATTCCTATGAAGTGTTCCGTAGTCCAACTGCAATCTCGCAGCATCTGTTGGTGTGTGTGTTAACACGCTTCAGTTAGCAGTAATCTGTGTGTGTGTGTGTGTTTATAGAGGAATGACTCCTGCTGAAGCTGACATGATGTTCCTGGAAAACGCAAAGAAACTCTCCATGTACGGAGTCGACCTGCACCGTGCCAAGGTAAGAAGTGAGTGTGTGTGCCTACGTGCACGTGTCTGAATGTACTGTGTGTGTGTGTGCGTGTGTGCGTGCATGTGCACGTGTGTGTGTGTGTGTGTGTGTGCGCGTGCACTAGAGTAGGAGTATGTGCTGTTTGTGTTTGTGTGCACGCTTGTGTGTGTGTGTGTGTGTGTGTGTGTGTGTGTGTGTGTGTGTGTCGCACTAACGCTCCTCCCATTCACCTGCTGCAGTGCTGCTCATCTCAAGCTCTTCTGTCTTTACAACAACAAAACCTAGAAATTCTTAAACTAATCGTTTTTTCTAATAGATAACTAATAGATCTCACCATTCTATCACAGTACATTAAGACAATTATTATGTATTACAAGTTTTCTGAAATGTGAAAATATTTAAATATGCAAATAAGGCATTATCTTTTTAAATGTGCTCTAATTTGCATACATTTATAGAACAGAAATATGAACATTGGATAAAGCCAGATTCTAAAGTCATGTTTGATTTTGTTGACATATTAGAGCTTAAAAAAAGCTCGTTTTCAAGAGTAAAATATTGTATAAACCAGGCGAATAATATACGAGCAAACCTTCAGAATATAGATATGAATAAAACGTTTGGTGTGTGTAAAGAGATTTCTGACTCGAACTCGCCGCCTTTAAAGAGATGTATTGAGACAGATGCACATAGATCAAGAGCAATAAAACCGTGTATTTTGGATGTTTAGTCACATGCAAAACTGATAAATGCATGATGAACAATATTTCTGCATGTAGTGTCTCGCCTCAGTGAACATCACAGGCGATCTTTGTAAACTGCCACGTTCCAGTCGTGCGATCTCTCTCTTCTCCTGTTAATGCATGTTCATGCTGCTCTTCTGATTGGCTCGTGCTGCCCATCGCAGTTCTCTCTCTCTCTCTCTCTCTCTGTGTCTCTGTGTCTCTCGCCCCTCCCCCACTGACTCAGCTGATCGGACGGTTGTTTGAGTGCATTGCACCGGTGCAGGAGGAGGTAAGATGCTGCGCTGCGTCTGCCTGTTCATGTGTGTTACGTGTGTGTGTGTGTGTAGATGCATGCGTTAATAACACGAAGGTCTCATCAGCCTGTGATGATGCATTGTTGGTAATGCGACTACAGCGTGTGTGTGTGTGTGTGTGCTCGTTGCAGACGGCGTGTCATTGTTCAGCCGCAGTCATTACTCGTGCCGCAGAACAGCAGCTCCTCATATACATGTCGTCAGATAGAGAGCGATGATGCTCTGATGATAATGCAGACGCTCGCTTGTGTTTTATTGTGACGAAATGTGCATGATGTTTCTGAGGCTGTTTTTGTAACATATAGGGGTGTAACAATCTATCGTGTCACTATATATCTCAATGCAAAAATGCAACAATATGTATCGTGGATAGTTCACCCAAAATAAAAATTACTGAGCGAGTTTTCAGAGTTTTAGTGTCAGTTCTACATTACTACTATATATAATGTTGAATATAATGTATAATAATGCAATGGGGGAATATGTGTGTGTCCTGATAATGCCAAATGTCTGATGTTACCAGTAAAAAGTTACATTATTTTAAATATTTATAGTCAGTGACAGAGATCAAGCGTATTCGTCTATAATAATCCTGTGTTTTCATCTTCAGAATCATGAATATTGTTATTCTGGCGTCTCTATTGTCCTGCATTGGGTTTCAGCTCCACGTCCGAGTCTATTCATTTACACACACAATGCAACATCAAGTTTAGCATTTTAATCAAAAGTAAAAAAAAATGTGTTAACCTTTTATCATATGTCTTGGAGTATCGTAATAACATTGTATCGTGAGTTCAGTATCGTGATCTGTATCGGATCGTGACATGAGGGAATCGTAACATATGAAATATGATATTCGAAAGACATGTCTGTCTGATACAGTGCGTGCAGAATTATTAGGCACGTTGATTTTCTGATCATATTTTTTTCTAGGCACATTTTACCAATTCCAAACGACATTATTCTTAATAATTACTATTCATTTTGTTTTTAATCATTCATAAGTAATCATTTCAATTGTTCATGAAGGCTGGAGATGAAAAACGCCTTATATTCAGGTGTGCAGAGTTATTAGGCACGTTTTCTTTTTAGTTTTAGTTATTTTAGTACGTCAAGTAGATAAAAATGTGAAATGTTTCTTTGGCAACTAGCTTAAAATAAGTTTAATGTTTTATATATATATGTGTGTATACATGTATATGTATATGTACATGTATTTATGTATGTATGTATGTATATTTTATTTTATTTCCAGTTGAATTTGTGTTTTCAGTTGTAGTGTTAGTAAACTATAATGTGTGTGTGTGTGTGTGTGTGTGTGTGTGTGTGTGTGTGTGTGTGTGTGTGTGTGTGTGTGTGTGTGAACGCAGCCGTAATCTGAGTGTGTAAAGCGGGTCCTGTATCCGTGCGTACCGTACGGTTTCCGTAACGCGTGTTCCTCAGGATTCAGAGAATTTCCAGTTAATAATTAGTTTATTACCAAGGCAACACTTATTAATTTTCATTTAGTTTTTTTTTTTTTTTTTTTTTAATATTGCTATATAGGATTACATTTATTTTTAGTTTTAGTTTCAGTTTCAGTTTTGGTTTTTATTTATTTCCAGTTAATAATTTTAGTGCTTATTTCAATTTATTACCAAGGCAACATTTATTAATTTTCATTTAGTTTTTAGTTTTTTTTAAGCTAATATTTATATTTTATTTTATTTTAGCTTTATTTCAATTAACAGATTTTTTTTTAAATAGTTTGTTTTTTTAATATAGTTTTTATTAATATTTTGAGTTTTATATTCTCCGTTTCATTTTATTTTAGTTAAAGTTTTAGTCATTTTGTTGTTGGCTTCTGCTGTTTTTATTACTTTTTGGGTTATTAATATAAATATCAATATAGTTTTTTCATAATATAATTATCAATATAATTCAATATAATATAATTTTCAATATAATATAAATACAATATAATTTTATTTCAGTTTTAGTAATTTTAGTGCGTCAAGTAAATTAAAATGTGAGAGGTTTCTTTGGCAACTAGCTTAAATAAAATAAGTTTAAGGTTTTTTTATATTTATATATTTATATTTATATTTTTTATTAAAAAAAAATATTTTTTATTTTTTTTATTATTATTTTTTATTTTTTATTTTTTTATTATTTTATTTATTTTTTTCCCCAGTGAGATTGTTTAGTGGTTTTAGTTGTAAAGCGGTTCCTGTGTGCTTCCCGGTGTTTTCCTCTGTAACGTCCGGCGTGTTCCTCAGGATTCGGAGAGTGTGGAGATCATGCTGGGAGTGTGTTCCAGCGGCCTCCTCGTCTACAGGGATAAACTGCGCATCAACCGCTTCGCCTGGCCCAAAATCCTCAAGATCTCCTACAAGAGGAACAACTTCTACATCAAGGTCCGGCCCGGAGAGGTGAGGCGCGTCTCGCTCGTCTTCAGGTCTGAGTGCGGTAGATCGAGATCTGAAACGCTTTGCTCTCTCTCTCTCTCTCTCTCTCTCTCTCTCTCTCTCTCTCTCTCTCTCTCTCTTCATCAGCTCGAACACTTCGAGAGCACAATCGGCTTCAAACTCCCAAATCACAAAGCAGCGAAGAGGCTGTGGAAAGTGTGTGTGGAACATCATACCTTCTTCAGGTGAGAGAGATCTATCTATCTATCTATCTATCTATCTATCTATCTATCTATCTATCTATCTGTCTATCCATCCATCATTAACAGTAGGTAGAACATCATGGATGAGTATGTTAGCGGTCACTGACGCGTGTTCTGGTTCTGGCGTCTGATAGGCTGGTTTCCCCTGAGGCTCCGCCCAAACGCTTCCTGTCGCTGGGCTCGAAGTTTCGCTACAGCGGCCGAACTCAAGCTCAGTCGCGCAGAGCGAGCGCTCAGATCTCGCGAGCAGCTCCTCAGTTCCAGCGGAGGAACACCGTCACCGCCAGCATGGACAGCAGTACGCAACACACACACACACACACACACACACACACACACACACACACACACACACACACACACTCACACTCACTCACACTCACTCACACACACTCACTCACTCACTCACACTCACTCACACACACACACATTTTCTGAATTATTGAAAGATGTTTAATGTATGTGTCTGTGATCAGCACCAGCATCGGTCACCCATGACGACGTGAAGAAGAACAACAAACCTGCTGTTGCTACGGACGACCTCATCGTCACGGAAACACCCGAGAAGAAGCCGGAGGAGTTGAACTCAGTGGAGGAGGAGAACAAAACCAACAGTGACGAATCAGAACAAGCCCCGCCCACTTCTGTCACCAAGGTAACGGTCACATGGTCACACGATTTCCTGCTGTAGATGATCTGAGAAATATATATTTTTCTCAAATTGTTTTCCATTTTAATTTAATTTTAATAATCAAAATGAATGTTTAATCAATTGAATTCATAAAACTTTGACAATTTATTAAAATCTTATTATTTTAGTGAAATTTATTTTTTTCAAAATTTGGTTTTATTTTTTCTCCAATTCGGTTTTCTGTTTTAATAACCAAAATGAATGCTTTATCAATAGAATTCATAAAATCTTAACAATAATAGTGCCCTATGAAGTGTTATATTATTAATTAATTAATATTAATATTAATATTCACCAAGACCATTAAGCGTACAGCTTTTGATTTATTCATCCAAATGTTGCCAATTTCCGTGACACTCCACATTATATTGTAAACTCCTTTTTATTAACCGGATTCTAGTTATGAAGTGAACCATAAATGTGTAGAATTAGAGTATGTTAATAAAGCTTAACTTTCTGTCCTGTCATTAACCAACTTCTCGTTTCTCTTTTCCACTGCACGTTTAAACACGCATACGTTTTCATAAATGTTTCCCTTGGCGTCCACACTACATTATACTGTATATTCCTTTTTTATGACTGGATTCTAGTTATGAAGTGAACTATAAATGTATAGAATTAGAGTATGTTTAATAGGGCTGGGTAAAAAATATCGATTTCTCGATTTTATCATTTTTACGAACCGATATCGATTCTTAAATCCCAAGACTCGATTAGTCGTCCTGTTTTCAGTTGATGAATGAATGTAACATTGTAGCGCATCCCATCCAATAAATCACAGTAATCTTTGTGCTTTGTTATTATTGATATGAAACAAAGTCTCAGATTTCAAATTACGTCCATTTTCTTACGAAATTGAAAAACATAAATAGTGTTTTGTCGCTGTGGCGTGAGATCGCTCTGGCTCAGCTCTAGAGAAGCACATGATCTTCTCCTCCGCCTTAATAACACCAGTTACAGCGCGAGATAAACATGAGTGAGCTTCTGAAAGTGTGTTAAAAGGTAGAGTACAACTTATGGAAGTCCGTATCATGTGACATGGAGTCGCCCAATCAGTGTTTCAACCGTGGAAAGACGTCAGTAAAACAGCTTGTAAACAATGTCATATAACGTCACATTTACCTCAGAAAAACCACATCCAGTGACCATAAACTCGTCAGTCAGCGAGAAGAATTAACTCTAGAGGAGCATTCTGCTAAATATATGCACCATATTACATATTCATTATAATTTTTAATGTTCTTCAATTTTTAATGTATGTTTGAATAAAGTTTTTTATGACAGCCACCATTTAAATGTTTATATTTCATATAACTTTATTATTATAAAAATAAATAAAAGTGTAATTTAAGTGTTTGTAACTACTCCCATAGTTTACAGCATTAGTGAAGAGATTTGTTTTCCTTGAGAAAGTTTGCCATGTATTGAACCTGATATCCAAAATAATCAATATTGAATCGAATTGAATTGGAATCAAAATCGAATCGAATTGTGAAATTTGTGTCAATACCCAGCCCTAGATTTGATTTTTTTAGCTTAACAATCAATTAATGCTCTTTTCTGTCCTGTCACTAACCAGCTTCTCTTTTCTCGCTTCTCTTTTCCACTGCACATTTAAAACATGCATACATTTCCATACATATTTCCCTCGGCATCCACACTTTCATACTTTCCCATTTTTTTCACTTAAAAAAAAAAAAATCCCACTTTTTTTCCCACTTCTTTCCCTCTTTTTTTCACCTGTTTTTTTTTTTTACATTTTTCTCCCACTTTTTTCCCGTTTTTCTCCCCACTTTTTTCACTTTTTTTCTCTCTCACTTCTTTCCCACTTTTTTTCACTTTTTTCACTTTTTTTTCTCTCTCACTTCTTTCCCACTTTTTTTCACTTTTTTCACTTTTTTTTTTTTTTTTTTGGTCCCTCATTTCTCCGCCGTTCTCATCAGTCCTGTCCCTATTCCTCGGATCCATTGGGATCTGAGCTCTCCCTCCCGTCCTCTCCGGTCTCGTCCACTAAAGTGCGCAGGAGACGGCGAGAGAGCAGCCGTAAGCGCGCGTCCTCCGTCAGTCCTGCTAAAACCACGGCGGGTTGCCGGCGGCGACAGGCTCAGGCGGACCGTAAAGCGGCTCTCCTGGAAGAGCGAGCGCTGCTTCTCTCCGCACGCAAACAGAGACTGGACCAGAACCGGAGCAACGCCGGCACGCTCTTCTCCTTCTCCCTTCATCTCCCCGACATGTCCTCGCTCCTGGACGACGACGGTTACCTGACGTTCCCCGATCTCACCGAGCTCCGCTTTCTCCCGGAGAGTTTGCATCACTTCATGCCCATTAAATCCCCCTCGCTCATCCCCTGCTTCCTCTTCATCTTCTTCTTCCTCCTGTCCACGTCGTTCTCGGTGCCGTACGCGCTCACGCTGTCCTTCCCGCTGGCGCTGTGTCTCTGCTACCTGGAGCCCAAAGCCGCGTCGCTAGGCTCGTCTCTCGCGCAGGGCTTCCAGGACAGCTCAGACGACGAGGTGTGTGACGGATCTGACGGAGTGTGAAGTGTGTGTTTCTCATCTCAGTTCCTTCTCATTCATGACATCCCTGGAGTTATTGTCATCAGTGTTGTTTGGAAAAACCGGAAGACTGCTCACTTCACCATACCTAGAGATTGGCATGGTTTTATTTCAGTTAGCCTAATAGCTAGTTTGATTTGCATTGAGAGATGATCTTATGGAAAGTACCCCATGCCAATCTCTAGATATGGTGAAGGCTATGTGATGATGTGGGGCTATTTTAATTCCAAAGGCCAAGGGAACTTTATCAGGATGCATAGTATCCTGGATCCATGAAGTAACTGGGCTTTAAAAATAAAAATCTGCCTGCCTCTATGGGAATTTAACATAGGGGTGTCCAAACTTATGCACCCTGTATTTTAAGGAAGAACATTTATTTATTTACCATACATTATTCATTCACAAAGAAAATTGGTGTCCTTAAAGGTTGGATTTTTCCTAATTTTTTAAATTAAGGCATTAAGTTCAGTTTCCAAAAGATGATTTTTTATTCCTCTTTTTAGTCAACTTTAGTATGGGTGTCTAAACTTATGCATAGCACTGTATATATATATATATATATATATATATATTAGGGGTGGAACGGTACATGTATTCGTATTGAACCGAAATGGTACGGGCGTCACGGTTCGGTGCATAAATTTACACGGAGAATACACGGTATAAAAATAATTAAAACTCGCGTGCAAATTAATTAATGTAATAGAGAGAGAGAGAGAGAGAGAGAGAGAGAGAGGCGCGGGCGCGATCGAGAAGTCGCAAAGTGTTTACTTATATTTGTGCATGTATGTGTGCGTGTGTGTGTGCGCGTGTGTGCGCGTGTGTGTGTGTGTCTGTGTGTGTGTGTGTGTGTGTGTGTGTGTGTGTGTGTTAGGCGCGGGCGCGATCAAACAGTGGAAACATAAAAACATACTCCGTTTTGCTTATACAGGACATCATTCAAACTGCAAAGTGTTTAAGTTACTGTTAATTAAAATTTTAAGGAAAACAAATATATTAATCTGAAATGTTGCAAATTAATTAATTTAAAATTCATTCAGGTACAACTACCAAACATATCTCAAGGTCTTTTTATTAATTTAATTAATAAACTAATTATATAAAACTATTGTCAGTGCACTACAAATAAACTGGCTCTTTTACCAGTTTATTTGTAGTGCAGCAAAGGAAAGTAAATTACTTAAGCCTTGTATTTTTTAAATACAAGGCTTAAGTAATTTACTTTCCTTTGGTGGTCCAGCCTGAGACATGCACAAGCCTTCTGCATTTCTGTTTTGCTTTTCCCTCCATTGTACCGAACTCGTACCGAACCGTGACTTCTGTGTACCGTTCCACCCATAATATATCTGTGTGTGTGTGTTGTCATGATCTTGAAAGACATTTCACAAAACTCATCTTCAGATTTGAGTCTGGAGGACATTTGGTTGATTTCACCCGTGTCTCGCTGCATGTGTCAGCATGTGTAACGCAGTCGATCCTCCATCTGTGAGTGAAGTGTCCGGTGTCCGGCTCATCTGAATGTCCTCCTCTGGATAAAGAGTGTTTTGCTTGTTCTCCTCCTCACACACACCAGCGTCTGGTTCATCTGTGTTTTATTCGCCACATCATTCCTTCATTTCGAGTCGCATCCCTGCATGATCTTCATGAAGAACATCTATGTGAAGTTTGATCTGTTTCTCCTTTATCGCTGCGATCCGGTCTTTGATCCGTCAGACCGACAGCGAGCAAACCGACTTCGCGTGTGACGACGACTCGACGGCGACTGAGGTGTGTTTGCGTTCGTCTTAATTCTCAATGTGCTTGTGAAACGAGTTAATAATGAGTGTGTCTCACGTCCTCTCTTTCACCCAAACTCATTATAGTCTGACTTTGAGGACAACACTGACATGAGGACACAGGTACTGAGATCCAGAAACCAGTTCGAGGAGGTTTGATGGTCTTGAACTGGTTAAGCCAGAGAATCCAAATAAACCAGCAAAGACCAGCAAACCTTTTCTTTTTCAAGCCATTTCAACAGGAATCATCCATCAGCTCTCACAGTCTCCGTCATCACCACATGTTTGCTTGTGTTTATTTTGACGAGTGAAATGTTTCAGATGTGGATTTAGTTGCTGAAAGCGTTTTCTTTCCCCCACTCTTTCTCTAGTATAGTTTCATAAAACGGATTAAAGGAGAGAACGTGTTTGTCAAGCACAGTAATCTCATGTTGGAGGTTTGTGAAGCATGAGGTGGTGTGTGTGTGTGTGTGTGTGTTTTGGATTAAACTGGTGCTCATATGATCATATGAGCCGGTGAATAACTGTAAACTGCAGTCGATCCTAACAGCACTTGCTCTTATTTTAGTTTCAAGTCCTCGCATGAATTAAACCATTTGAAATTTCCAAATTGCACAAACAGATCTTTGTGTTTAACATGATCACAGTGTGATAAACGTCAATGAAACACTGAAGCCCAAAGTATACTTGTTTTTTATCCGCTACGTTTGAACAAGTAGCCTTTTAAAGTTCACTCCATTTGATAGCATTCGTTCACACACATGTGCTTTAGAAAGTTTCATCTTTGCCCAGTGTCTGCGCTATTTCTCTCCAGAAGTCATGAACGATAAAAATGTTGTTGCATTTTTTTAAACTAAAGTTGCGGGCGTCTGTTGTTCTTCAGGTGTTTTGTTGTTGTTGTTGTGTGTCTTTAGTTTCGTTTTCTACTGAGAGACAACGGTCCAGTGCTGCCACCTTGTGGAACAACTGATTAGTGCAAAACGAGTATGTGCAACATACAGTCGTACTTATCTGCTGACAAAATTTGCATAATACGCACTTGTACACGTACAAATCGCAGCACACTTTGGGCTTAATTATTTGCATTTTCTTGAACATTTACACAACAATGTACATCACATATAATAACAAAACAAGCAAACAAACAAACACCGGGGCTCATATTACATGAAAAGTGCAATAGCACTAACCTACATTGGATACTTTGGGCTTAATTTAGCAGGAAGCTTTAAGCAATGAAAAATATGGAAGCTTGTTTCCTCCACGGAATAAATAAATAAATAAAAAACTAGGTAATTGCAACTTTTTTTTCGAAATAAGTTTATATCTCACAATTCTGACTTTTTTATAAACAGATTTTAATAACCCTTATCCTAACACCCGAGAAAATTGCAAGATGTAAAATCATAATTATGAGTTTATAACTCGCAACTCAAAGAAAATGGGTCTGAATTTTGAGATAAAAAGTCGCAATTACCTTCTTTTTAAAATTCCGTGCGGAAACAAACTCCCAATCGCTGCGTCTGAAATCACTTACTTGTGAGTAGGTATTACATTTGAATTTGAATTTACTTCTAAAAGAATATGGTTTGTATGAAGGAAATTCAGGCGTACTATATCCGCCATGTTGTTATTGTCACGTGACCTGCCAGCGTCAGTTGCGTCGCTTCACTAGCATTCATAAATCCTCTCCCGTGGCCTCATGGGATAGTAAAGTGTCTGTGAGATGAACACTTCAGAATCTCACCGGAAGACGTACAGTCAAACCAACATATATTCAGACACCTTCAACATTTCTCACATTATCACAGTTTATTCGCTATAGTTTAGAAAATGGTGATAAAATATGAGCAGAACTCAGCTGATATTTGACTGGTTTTGTCCGTCCTTCTGTTAGACTGTCTCACACATGAATTATGTTGAATATCTGTCAGCTGTTAAATTTAACTACACAATTAGATAATACCAGTTTAGCTCAACCAATCACCAAGCAATGCTTCATTGTGTTCAGTCTGTGTGTGAAAAGAGCATTAGCAATTAAAGACAACACACTTCAGCAAAACATGATCAGCTCAAAGTGTCCCAATCATTTTTGGTCCCAAATGTTACTGGTAGTCACTATATGAAGAGTTTGTGGGTATAATATGTCACAGTTTACTTTATTTTGCTCTCCTCACTTACATAAATGAACTATAGCGTCAAGTAAAAAATATAAAAAATGATATCAGGTGTCTGAATAATGTTTTATTTGACTATTTACTTTTCGGCTACTGTGAATTCGGACACATACTCTGTTGGCGCATACTCTACAGTAGGGAAGTATTTGATTTCGGACGCAGCGAATGACACTTGTTTGAAATCTCTGTAATGCCCCGCCCCATTTTGATCTTTCGCTGTGCTGTGATTGGTGGATCAGGAGACAGACACGCCCACAGAACTAATGCAGCATCAGCTGAGCGTCAGTGAGCTGAAGAGGTCGTTTTTGGAGATGCGTTGTGAAGCGTCCGGTGTGAATGAGTGGGACATGAGGCTGTCCTCGTCCCCTCGACTCTGTGCTCGACTGGACGAGTCTTCATCCATTATACCACTCGTGTGCGCACTGGAAGTAAGACGTGTGCGGTTGGAGTGACACTAATGTTCATTTAATAACAGATCTGCTCTTTAACTTGCTAACTGTTAGTATTCCAGTGGTGGGGCACTTGGTGTGCGTCTTATACACATCACATATTGTAATAATCATCAAAATTAGGTATCATTTGAAAGCTTTAACACTGGTTTGAAACGGCACTTAAAAACCTTTTAGCATCTCAATTTTTGTGATGTCAACTTCATATTTGGATCACAACTTGGTTAGACATATGGCTTTGATTTTATTGCGGTTTTAGAGCCAAATTATTTTGGAAAATGTTTATTTTGTATAATATAAAAGTACATTTGCTTTAGTGCTTTCAGATCTTCTTTAAAAAGGTCTGTATTCAAAGCATTCATGACCTGCAGCCATTTAAGTTCAGATCTGTGTTAACCGGTTAGAGGGATAGTTTGACCAAATATGAAGATTTATTTACTCCCCTTCATGATGTCGTTTTATCTGTGGAACCGACACAGAAAGTTTATGGAAGAATCTTCATGTAGCTCTTTTTCAATAGTGAATATTAACTCTAAAAATAACAAAAACTCTGTATCATAACTGTTCGAGTTGCTTGGACTCGTGTTTGGAGTTGATAAGAGCCGTCAAATGGAGAAAATGAAATAGCAGTAATGGGTTTTTTTTAATGGCATGGATTTCTGCTGAATGTTTAGGATTTTTATCATATGTAGATGTAAAACATCTTATGTAATCTTAAACTGCTGTGTTTTTTTGGGCCAAGCACCAAAAGTGCCTATTGTGTTCGCCAGTGGCGGTTCTAGACCATTTCAACTGGGGGGGCCAAGCTGGGGCTAGTTGTAGTATTAGAGGGGCCAGTTACATTTAGACCTTATTGTTGTCATATCATTTTCTGCACTGCACTGCCAGGCATTAACAGGCAAAAGACCATGTTTACAATCATTCAACAATGTATTTGCATTTCCATTATATTTTTACATTTGCATTACATATTCAGTATTAGCAGTGGTTAAAGTGGGATTTGGCAGGTGGGGGAACCCTCAAATTTTGTGTAGGTGCAACAGGGAAAAATGACTCACGTGGGACAACATATTGAGTATTGTGGTATATTAATACTTTTTGGGACAAGAGTGTCACTGTGGCACAATACTTATTTAATACTTATTTTAATGTTTTTATTTTGGTCCACTACATCTACACTGATATGATGAAGATACGGAACACAACCTTTTTTTTCACAATGTAAATGTAAAGATAAAAATGGGAAGTCAAAACTGACTCAAATGTGAGTTAGGGGGGTTCGGGGGCATACTCCCCCGAGAAAATTTGGATTTCTCTGACCTACAAATGTGCAATTTGGGGCTTTTGAAGGCCAAAAAAAAAAAAAAAAAAAAAAAAAAAACCTTGATAGGAAATAGCTTTAAAATTTTGTCAGATATTTGTCAACACCTGCTCTCTCCTCATCTTCATCTTTCTTTTTCTCTCAGTATTCTTATCCTGGCCTGTTTCTTCCCCTCCTAAAGCTGAACTTTGACTGATAGTCTTTCATTTTCGTCTGTGTCAGTGAAGAAAGTAACCATAGGCTCAACTGATATTTATATGTTTTATGAATCATTTTCTGTTAAGTTAATTCACTCAAGGCTACCAGGAAAGCTGTAGCCTAAGTCAGTATTGCCAATAGGAACCTTCTACAAGCTGTGGAATTTGAAATCGTCTGTTTTTAAATGTTAAAAGTAATTTTAAATAATACAAATTATAGTCTACGTTTAACGCAGTTGGTGTAATTGGCAGACGTTCCGTTAGGCATCAAGCGCTGTGGAAACGCGTCAAAGCATTCTCATGTATAAATATATATAATAAATAATAAATATATATAATATAATAATAAATAATAAAATATATTACAAGGGGAAATCTGTTATCTGACACTGTGGACCTGTGATATAGGTTTTCACCAGCTTTAGTGCATATACAACATACAATTAAATTATGCTTATTTTAAATGTATTGTGCAGACTAGGTATAAAAAATATAGGAAAAACCATGATAATACGAAACGCTTCAAAACAAAGCGCACAAAGCGCGTATGCGCATCGCGGGTGCAGAATGATGTGCTCAAAGCAACATGGAGTCACAGTGTTCAGCGCTGCGCTGCACAAGTGCGCATTTAAAAGTTCACGGCACAGAGCGAAAAAATGTCGAGCGCACAAATCCTAGTGTATATCTGTCCAACAGTTTATTGATAATTTGTTTCTTAACAGTTTTAAATTCCAGTTATTGTGCGTTTGATGCCGATTCATCATCAGTCTTTGTGATCTAACAGGCACACAGCGAGTCATTTAAAAACAACAACAAACATAAAATACAAATAGCCTACATAAAATAAAGTCATTGTATGCAAATCCACAGCCTTGTATCTACAGATCAAGCATTATAATGTGAATATACCATATTGGAGAGAGTTTTACCGTGCATCCTGCTGTAACCGGACGAGGCGCGCGCGCTGTTCGAATAGGCTACTGAATGGAGATGATCGAATGATTGACAGCCGCAGAGGAGGGAAAAGGAGTTTAATGTTAAACTTCTGTAATGCGTTTAATAAAAATACAACATATTTTACTCACCATATTTCCTTCTTTGCTTGAACTATAATATTCGCGCAAAACGTCCACCAACTTCTGAATAGAAAAAAAACCCCTGCAGATCGGCTTTAAGCTCTCACTCTAGAAAATGTGTGGGTAAAATTTGTTCCGCGTTGCCACTGTCTAATAACGGATGTGAAAAACAAAGATAGCAAAAAAACAGTTTTGTAAAAATTATTTCACACTCCACATTTAGGGGGGCCACAAGGGGGTCCAAGCTTGTTGTCACAGGGGCACTGGCCCCCCCCCTGGCCCCCCTCTAGAACCGCCAGTGGTGTTCGCTAGTGGTGTTCTTCTTTTTCTTCTTCTTCCTCTTCCATGGCAGCCCATTGAACCATATGGTAAAAAGTTATGAAATTTGGGACACTGATAGAGGACAGTCTGAACATTAACCACACCAATTTTGGAGTCTCTAACTCAATCCCTCTAGCGCCACCAACTGTCCAAATATAATCACTTTTGAACCATAAGGGCTAGAAACTAAATTCAAGATGATTCGATTGTCATTGAATTTTCCCGAAAAACATACTTTTTCGAACTAGTCTTAGACTGTTTTGCTGATTTTCACCAAAACTGGCTCAGATCATCTTCAGACCATGGCGACAAAAAAAACATGTAATTCAAGTTGATTCATCAAACCGATCTTGAATAACGCACTAGCAAATTTGACGAAGAGCACGTCAAAATTAACATGAGGCTATATCTCCGCAACGCTTAAGTGTAAGCTTACCAAACTTGGTGCGTGTTATGACATCGATGACCTGTGGGTACCTGTACAGTTTCAGCACAGTGCCACCTAGTGGTGAGGAGAAATGAAAATTTGTTGCTTTTTTTTTTTTTTTTTTTTTTGGTGTTGCTTCTCAACAGTTTGACCAAAAAATGGTCTCATGGTCAAAAGTTATAAGCAGTTATTTCAAATTACAAGTGATTGTATTTATGGGTTTTTGACCGTTTGCTTAAAACCGCCTCCAAATATCTTTACTCATTTTTGCAGTTGGTCTGACGAGTTTTATCTCCTCATTCTGCCTCTGTGGTGCTTGGCCCCTTAATTACTGCTTGGAGCTATATTTATTTGTTTCTTGTTTTTTATTTTTCTATTTTTGTTGTATTCATGCAGCTATTGTATATCTTGCATTAACATTTCTACTACTACTATTAGAATAACTGAGTGAATAACTTTATTTCACAGTGTGTTTTGAGGACTAACTCATCTCCTCAACCTGGTTGTGTGTTAAGCTTATATTGACTCATAATAGAGTGTTAAGTGGTTTAACCCATAAACATCATTCCTGACTGTCAGGTTACAGGCGTTTGGTAGTTTCCAAGGCAGAGTTAAACTTTTTTTTTTTTTTTTTTTTGAAGCATTTTGTTTGTGAAAATAAACATCCATCCTGTGTGTGTTTTTGTTTTTTGTTTTAACGTGACTGATGATTATTCCTGCATGATCACTCATTCTATGCTTTATAAGAGGCATTTTCACTCCACCAACCTCTTATAGGTTTAGCTAATTTAACTCTGGTGTTTATCGGCCCTGTCTTCTGTGTCTGTAGATGTCAGAGGAGGATAAAGCCGAACCTGAAGATGTTGCAGTAAAGCCGGATCTCAATGTTGAGGTTAGACATTACTGTTTATTACATCATGCATGCATGTATTCACTGCTCGCATTTATGGCTGTTTATTTTATTAAGACAAGAGCATATGTAGGTCATATATCATGCCAAAAATTAAAGTCATTTTCAAGTCATTTTTCTTCTCCGGAAAATGGAGAAAAAGACAAAATTACGAAGTAAGAAATTGGGTTTCATTTTATTTTAATGGTCCCTTTAACACATTCTGTTGACTACTAGTAACGTTGCACCTACATTTCTACTAACTCTCATTAGAGTGTTAGTAGAGTATTAGTAGACTTGTAGAGTTAGGGTTAGAATAAGTTGACATATAGATGCAAAGTCTGTTGGGAGACTATCACAATAAAGAGTTAGTAGATATTAAGCTGACAGTCTACTAATACTCTAATGAGAGTTAGTTAACATCTAGTTGCAAAGTTACTTATAGTCAACAGAATGTTCAAAAGGGACCATCAAAATAAAGTGTTACCAAGAAATTAGTTTCACCCTAAACTTACGGAATTCCAACCTCTTTGGAAACGGTTCTGAAATACAGTAGGAAAAGTGATTTACTCATCTTCTGAAGCTTATTTAACCCAGCGCCATGGTAACTCATGGGAACTCCTGCAAGAATCCAACTTTTGCCGTAATCTGTAAACCCTCCTTCACAGTCAACATGTTTCCTACAGTGTGCTTTATGAAACACTCGGCGTGTCCGTCTCACTGCGGGTTTTATCGCAGTCTTCAGACTCAAAGGGATTTTCAGAGGAGAATCCGTCTGACTGTGAGATGCCATTGGGATTTGTTTAATCTGTCTGGGAAACTTGTCTCGGAGATTAATAAAATGAGATTTAGATCTGCTAAACCATTGTGATTCACAGGTGAATCTTGGTCCTGTTTTCTGCTTGACATCTGTTGGATCGGCTGCATTGGTTTAATATCACACATAACTCTATTCTTAAAGAACAACTGCTTCTTCTGGTTTATTATGATCCATAAATTCTATAAAGGATCCATTAGGGGCTGATTTAGAGCCTTGACTCTTTTTCCACAGCGAGTGGCTGTTTGATTTGTTGATGTATTTGACGTTCTCTCATCATAGATAATATTACTGCTGTCCTTTCTTTTAAGACATTCAGTAAATCTACAAATTTATGTTGTTTCAAGAAGCTTGAAACAGAACCTTCGAGACCCTGAATTATGAAACAAAAACACATGAGGGTCGTATATCTCGGCCGCTGGCTTTAGTGAAGGACAGACATTCAGATCAGATCTTCTGGAATCAAAATAAACGGGATTATAGGAATCTTGTCAAGACAAGCCAGAGGAACATGGAACAGTAGTCTATCAGATATGGCATCTTAAAGTAACATCATGCAGGTATTGTAAATCTTTCAGATCAATAAGCGGATTGACTAATTTGACGTGTGAGAGAGAGTTCACGTTCACATCACGGTAATATTGCATGTTTTATGTTTTCATTTTAAGACAGTAGAGAGATGCAGGAATGTCTGAGAGGAAGAATTATGACCAAAGGACTCGAATCTGAGACACAGCCGCTTCTATGCTGCAAACACACACTTTGTTGGTAACTTTGGGGTCACTTGCTTCTGAAATATTTATGGATGGTACATTCTCAACTCACTATTGTGGCGGAGCTCATTTAAATATTGATGCTGTTGATGCAGCAAGTGGTTTTGCTCTGTAATAAACACTGTGAGAGTGACATGAAGTGTGCCGTTTTTGTCCCAGAGTTCAGTTGCCCCACAGGTGGAGGTGTGCTGTGAGACGCGGGCTCAAACTCCCTCTGCTGGTGAAAAAGAGAAGTATATGAAGGCCCTGAGTGAGGCCATCGCGATGGGGAGACGCTCTTCATGGGCTTCGAATAGAGAAGAAGGTGACGTTCTGGAGGATCAAGCATTAAACAGCAGAAGCTGTCATGAAGACTTGCTCCAAACCAGCTCAGAAACCCAGGAGATTCCTGCTGTAAACCCAGAAATCATTTGCCATGAAGAAGATGAAGATTTATTCCACATCTGGGATCCGAAACGCCAAAATATTGAGATTGAAGATGAAAACGGGGAAACTGCAATGGAAGAAACCACCGGAGAAACCCAAGACATTCCTGTTGGAATCCCAGAAATTATGTGCCGTGAAGATTTGCTCCAAATCTGGGATCCAAAACGCCAAAGTATTGAAGTTGAAATCAAGGAAACTGCAATGGAAACTCCATCTGTAGGAGAAGAAACCAGTTCAGAAACCCAAGAGATTCCTGCTAGAATCCAAGAAGTGACGTGCCATGAGGAAAATGAAGATTTGCTCCAAATCTGGGATCAGAAATGCCAAAGTATTGAGGTTAAAGAAATCAAGGAAACTGCAATGGAAGAAACCACCAGAGAAACCCAAGAGATTCCTGCTGGAATCCCTGAAATGATATGCCGTGAAGATAATGATGAAGGTTTGCTCCAAATCTGGGATTCAAAATGCGAAAGTATTGAAGTTGAAATTGAAATCAAGAAAACTGCAATGAAAACTCCATCTGGAGGAGAAGAAACCAGTCCAAAAACTCAAGAGATTCCTGCTAGAATCCCAGAAATGATATGCCGTGAAGAGGATGAAGATTTGCTCCAAATCTGGGATCCAAAACGCCAAAGTATTGAGATTGAAGTTAAAATAAAGGAAACTGCAATGGAAACTCCATCTGGAGGAGAAGAAACCAGTTCAGAAGCTCAAGAGATTCCTGCTAGAATCCAAGAAGTGACGTGCCATGAGGAAAATGAAGATTTACTCCAAATCTGGGATCTGAAAAACCAAAGTATTGAGGTCAAGGAAATCAAGGAAACTGCAATGGAAGAAACCACCCGAGAAACCCAAGAGATTCCTGCTGGAAACCCAGAAATAATTTGCCATGAAGAGGATGAAGATATATTCCACATCTGGGATCCAAAACGCCAAAGTATTGAGATTGAAGTTGAAATCAAGGAAATTGCAATGGAAACTCCATCTGGAGGAGAAGAAACCAGTTCAGAAACTCAAGAGATTCCTGCTAGAATCCAAGAAGTGACGTGCCATGAGGAAAATGAAGATTTGCTCCAAATCTGGGATCAGAAATGCCAAAGTATTGAGGTTAAAGAAATCAAGGAAACTGCAATGGAAGAAACCACCAGAGAAACCCAAGAGCAGAATGAGAATGAGATGTCGGCGTTGTTCCACAACCGCATTGAGAGTTTTGAGAGTTTTGATCAAGAACGTGTTGATGAAGCATTTGGAGAAACGTTTAACCGTTCTCAGCTCTTGTTTTTTAATGAAGAGGACGAGTCCATCAACTTGGAGACTCAATATTATGGAGAATTTCCACTTTATATGACATCTGATTCATCAGCTGAGCAGAACAAGATAGAAGACCAACCTCAAGCGAAGACCATCAACGTTAAAGATGAAGACGAGCAGTCAATGTTTCAAACGTCAGATATTATGAAAACAAAAGTGTTGCCCGGTCAAAATGAGGAGGATGAAGAGAATGAGCTGGTTTCTGGATCACATGAAGAACAGGAAGTAAAGCAGGAAGTGTATGAACATACAGTAGAGGTAATCAATCCCAGAATGCATCTGGGTCACCGTGTGTTTCCTAGCTGACACCGGCACTGACTAATGATGGAAATCCTCTCTTTCTTCTTTCTTCACGATTGGAAGTGTGTGATGAATGTGATTGATCACATTAAATACACAACGCTGCATGATCACAGATGTTGTTATAACACACACACACACACACACACACACGCATGTCATGAGCAGCTGGACTTTTCCATTTGCCACTCAAACTGCTGATTTTGTCTTCAACGCATGGTGGAATAAGAAACCATTTGTGACGTAAAGCCGAAAATAACAGTGATGAAGTTGCAAAATCCACCATTATGAAACAACGTGAGCTATAAAGCAGCTTTTCAGAAGATAATGTCATTATTCAGTTCAGTGTTGATTCAGTTTAGTTCAATTACAGTGTTTAATATTTGAAAATTCAATGTTGATTCAGTTTAGTTCAATAACAGTGTTTAATATTTTAAAATTAAATCCTGAAACCAGTTATATTTCAGCTATAAAGCAGCTCTATAGAAGACAATAATGTCATTGTGCAGTATAATGTTGATTCAGTTTAGTTTAATAACTGTGTCAATGTTGTAAAGTTTATCAATTATGAAACGAATTGAATTCCGCTATAATCAGCTCAAATTCAGTTCAATGTACAATGTAAAAATCTGTAAAATTGTTAAATATTATTACAATTTAAAATAACTGTTTTCTATTTTAATATAATTTAAAATGTAATTTATTCCTGTGATCAAATCTGAATTTTCTGCATCATTACTCCAGTCTTCAGTGTCACATGATCCTTCAGAAATCATTTTAATATGAGGATTTGATGCTCAAGAAACATTTATTATTATTATCAATGTTGAAAACGGTTGTGCACAATTTTATTTTTCAGGATTTTTTAATGAACAGAAAGTTAAAAAGAACAGCATTTATTCTAAATAGTAATGACATTTGTAAGGTTACAAAAGATTCTGTCACTTTTGATCAATTTAATACATCGTTGCTGAATAAAAGTATTAATTTCTTTAATTTCTTTCCACAAAAAAAGAAAATCTTACTGACCCAAAACTTTTGAACGGTAGTGTTTAATGTTACAAAACTTCCCATTTCAGAAAAATGCTGTTCTTTTGAACTTTCTATTTGTCAAAGAATCCTGAAATAAAATTACACAACTGTTTTCAACACTGATAATAATCATAAATGTTTCTTGAGCATCAAATCCTCATATTAGAGTGATTTCTGAAGGATCATGTGACACTGAAGACTGGAGTAATGATGCTGAAAATTAAGCTTTGATCACAGGAATAAATTACACTTTACTATATATTCACATAGAAAACAGATGATTTACATTACAATAATATTTCAGAACTATTTTTTTATCAAATAAATGCAGCCTTGGTGAGCAGAAGAGACTTCTTTTAAAAACATTAAAAATCTTACCGATCCCAAACTTTAGAACGGCAGTGTAAAAATGAATGCATGATGTTAAATGCAAAAAAATATTTTTCCTGTTGAATATCCTAAAATGTCACATTACAGAAGAGAAATGTTGAATTAGTGTTCCCTCATCACTTAAATGGAGTAATTGTCTAAAGTATGATTAACTGAAGTGTCAGTGTTCCAGCTGGATGTGAAGCTGATTGGAGGTTTTTCGATGCAGACGCACTTGATCGAGTCGAGTGTTTTAGCGTGATTTCTCTGTTCCAGAATCAGCCGTCGGAGGAGCCGAGTAAAGACGTTCCTGTGGTTCACACCGAGACCAAGACCATCACATACGAGTCTTCTGAGGTAAACACTCCTATTCCTGAGGATGTTTATGGCATGGCGGCTTTGTCAAGTCAAGTCTCCTTCATTTATACAGCGCTTTAACAATATAGACTGTTTCAAAGCAGCTTTACAGTGATAATAGGAGATTGCAGTAACAGAGATTGTTTAGGCTTTATAGCAGCTCTAGAATAAAGTTATCTAGAGTAACCCCTCCCCCCCCCATCTGTATTAAAACTGCACATTTTAGAGTGGCCTTTTATTGTGGCCAGCCCTAAGGCACACCTGTGCAATAATCATGCCGTCTAATCAGCATCTTGATATGCCACACCTGTGAGGTGGATGGATTATCTCGGCAAAGGAGAAGTGCTCACTTACACAGATTTAGACAGATTTGTGAACACTATTTGAGAGAAATAGGCCTTTTGTGTACATAGAAAAAGTCTTAGATCTTTGAGTTCAGCTCATGAAAAATGGGGGCAAAAACAAAAGTGTTGCGTTTATAATTTTGGTCAGTGTAAATACGTAAGATCGCTGTGAAAATACAGACCGGAAGACACAAGACAACGAGCGCGGGGCTACGTAAGCTCTATAGGTATACGCCTTTAATGCTTGTGTGTGTGTGTTTGAAGGTTGATGCGAATGGCGACTCGGATCCAGGCGTCCTCATGAGCGCTCAGACGATCACATCAGAGAACAACAGCACCACCACCACCACACACATCACTAAAGTCAGTGCAAACGCTCTCGTCTCATCTGTGTGTTTACACTCATCCTTCCCTCGTGGCTCAAAGTGATCCGAAAGCCCTACAATTATATATTTATTTATTTACAAAAAGCTTATTTGATTTAATTTTTTTAATGCATTTTTTTGGAGATTTTTTGTTATTTTTTATTTTGTTTACCTTTAAATTACTCGATTTGATCAATAAATAATAAATAAATAGTAATTTAGTAATTTAAGCACATTCTTTCAACTTAAATTCAAAATTACTCACAATTTCATGCATAACCCTTTTAATTCAGCTCAAAATATCTTACATTGGGTGTCTTTGTCGACCTCTTGTGGAAAAATAAAGAATATAACATGATATTTCATGACTCTAAATGGCTTTATAGCTCTATATGGAGCAAATGAGCTGTTCCGCTGGGTCCTTCAGTATGCATTCAGATACACATGTAGACATTATAAAAAAAAATTTGGGGGGGTAAATTTTTTGCATTTTTTGTTTGCATTTTGAGCATTTGTAGGTTTTTCTATGTGTACTGAAGTATTCCTCGCATTCCATTCATTCCTAAGGAGGTCAAATTGACTCAAGAGGATCTGTTACTTTTTTACATTTCAACCACAAAACTCCTCGAATTCATTCAATTTTTGGGGTGTTTTCGGGGTTCAGGTTTGACACAAGTCCTGGGGTCTTGGACCCATGTCCATGTCAAAATTTCCCGAGAGAAGGATGAGTGTTTAATCAGACAGAATCCAGGTGTGATTTTGATGTCGAAAGCGTAACAGGTTTGATTGTGTTTCGTCAGACGGTGAAGGACGGCATCTCAGAGACTCGCATCGAGAAGAGGATCGTGATCACAGGAGACGCAGACATCGACCACGACCAGGTACAGAGATCGCTTAACCTGTGTGAAGAAATAACCTGTGTGAGGAAATAACCTGCTGAAAGATAGTGATCTGTCTAACACACTGCATACACACTGACAGAAGACGAACATGAAACCTCAGTGTGTCTCGCTGACATTAAACACGCAAAACACAAAAACCAAATACAATTTTTGAATGAAAATGCATTATTTTTGAATTATTATTATTGTTTATTTAATAGGGACTAAAAATAATACGTTTTTATCTATTTATAAGGTAAAGAATGACTTTAGTGTGTGTGTGTGTGTGTGTATTTTATTTATATATTATAAAAGGGACAATACAGAATTATATATATATATATTGTCCCTTTTTAAATGTGTATATATATATTATAATAAATATCAGGCTAATTAAACTTATTTTACTTAATCTATTTCTCATTTTCATTTAGTTTAACTTGATGTAGTGAAAACTAAAACTGAAAAATTAAAACTATAGACATTTTTTTTTTTTTAACTTATGGAAAAGACAAAAACAACAAAATTACTAAAACTTTAACTAATATTAACTGAAAACAGAAAATATTAGAATAATATATGAAAAAAAACATTTTAATAAAAACTATTATAGCATCTCAATGATACTAAAATAACACTGATATATATGATATGTGTATATATATATATATATATATATATATATATATATATATATATATATATAAATGTTTTCAATTTATGATTTAATAATGCATTTTATTTAAAATATTTCTAAAAAAAAAAATTATTAAGGTGTGTCAAGCATAAAATCGAATTTAAATAGACACTTTTTCTTTCCTATGATTTATATAAATCCTAATTTTGTGGTGAGGGTGGAGGTTTTTCCGGCTATAAACGAATCAAAATCTTGTAATCATTCTTCAGATCTTTATATATTTAACACACTTTATGATGCATGCAATTACAATCACAGTTCATTTTATGATATTGAATAGTTTGTGTAACATTCAAATCACTGATGTTGCTCTATAAACACACACGTTGATTGACTGATAATGGTTGTGCGCGTGTGTGTTTCTCTCTGCTGGTACATTGTGGGTCAGGCTCTGGCTCAGGCTATTAAAGAGGCCAAAGAGCAGCACCCAGACATGAGCGTCACTAAAGTAGTGGTGCATAAAGAGAGCGAGATCTCGTCTGCCGAAGGTAAGAGCGATTCATGAGTCAAATTCATACGCTTGCTTTCATTTCATGCATGTGATCAAACCTCTCACGTGTGATCACACGCGCTCACGTGTGTGTGTGTGTGTGTGTGTGTGTGTGAGGATGATCGCTCATTCAGAAATAATGATCTTGTGTGCCGCTTGCAGCTTCATGTTTGCGTGATGTTTATCTGTGTGTGCTCGTGCACGTGTGTTTACGGGATATTTCCAGAATCGTCTCAAAAACATCCAGGTCATATTTCACACCAAAATCAAAAAAAAAAATTATTTCACTTGAAAAGTATAAAACTTAAATAATTTATCATTTATTTATTTTATAATAAATTATTTATTTATTTTCTTGTTTTGTGACATTATTTTCATTTCACTGTAGTGAAAATAATAGTATAGTATTTGAATAGTGAAATATATATATAAATGATATAAATAAATCGTTTTTTTAATATGATTTATTATTTTATATATTATACAGTGTTTCCCATAGGATTTGGTGGGGTTTTAGGAAGCCAAACAATTAGAATATAATAATAATAATAATAATATTACTATTATTAATCCTATGACAGAAATAGCCATATATTGAACAAAAATGTACACTGTAAAATGAATGAAAATAAATATTTCATAAGTATTATTTTACTTTGTTACAGTAGTTACAATACTTTTCTGACCTAATTTCTTCATTTGCAAGAGATAAACCCCTGAGCCTTTATTTTGACAGAAACTGTGGTTGCGCTTTTTTTATGGAAACTGTGGTTGCGCTTTTATTTTGACGGAAACTGTGATTGCGCTTTTATTTTGACAGAAAACTGATTGTGCTTTTATTTTGACGGAAAACTGATTGCGCTTTTATTTTGACGTAAAACTGATTGCGCTTTTATTTTGACTGAAAACTGATTGCGCTTTTATTTTGAGGGAAAACTGATTGCGCTTTTATTTTGACTGAAAACTTGTTGCACTTATTTTGCTGGAAAACTGATTGCGCTTTTATTTTGACGGAAAAATGGTTGCGCTTTTATTTTGATGGAAAACTGATTACGCTTTTATTTTGACTGAAAACTGGTTGTGCTTTTATTTTGACTGAAAACTGGTTGTGCTTTTATTTTGACTGAAAACTGGTTGCGCTTTTATTTTGACGGTTAACTGATTATGCTTTTATTTTGACTGAAAACTGGTTGCGCTTTTATTTTGATGGAAAACTGGTTGCGCTTTTATTTTGAGGGAAAACTGATTGCGCTTTTATTTTGACTGAAAACTGATTGCGCTTTTATTTTGACTGAAAACTTGTTGCACTTATTTTGCTGGAAAACTGATTGCGCTTTTATTTTGACGGAAAAATGGTTGCGCTTTTATTTTGATGGAAAACTGGTTGTGCTTTTATTTTGACTGAAAACTGGTTGTGCTTTTATTTTGACTGAAAACTGGTTGTGCTTTTATTTTGACTGAAAACTGGTTGCGCTTTTATTTTGACTGAAAACTGGTTGTGCTTTTATTTTGACTGAAAACTGGTTGCGCTTTTATTTTGACGGTTAACTGATTATGCTTTTATTTTGACTGAAAACTGGTTGCGCTTTTATTTTGATGGAAAACTGGTTGCGCTTTTATTTTGAGGGAAAACTGATTGCGCTTTTATTTTGACTGAAAACTGATTGCGCTTTTATTTTGAGGGAAAACTGATTGCGCTTTTATTTTGACTGAAAACTTGTTGCGCTTTTATTTTGACTGAAAACTGGTTACGCTTTTATTTTGACTGAAAACTGGTTGCACTTATTTTGCTGGAAAACTGGTTGCGCTTTTATTTTGACGGTTAACTGATTACGCTTTTATTTTGACTTAAAACTGGTTGTGCTTTTATTTTGACTGAAAACTGGTTGTGCTTTTATTTTGACGGTTAACTGATTACGCTTTTATTTTGACTGAAAACTGGTTGCGCTTTTATTTTGACGGAAAACTGATTGCGCTTTTATTTTGAGGGAAAACTGATTGCGCTTTTATTTTGACTGAAAACTGATTGCGCTTTTATTTTGACGGAAAACTGATTACGCTTTTATTTTGACTGAAAACTGGTTGCACTTATTTTGACTGAAAACTGATTGCGCTTTTATTTTGAGGGAAAACTGATTGCGCTTTTATTTTGACTGAAACCTGATTGCGCTTTTATTTTGACGGAAAACTGATTGCGCTTTTATTTTGAGGGAAAACTGATTGCGCTTTTATTTTGACTGAAAACTGGTTGCGCTTTTATTTTGACGGAAAACTGATTGCGCTTTTATTTTGAGGGAAAACTGATTGCGCTTTTATTTTGACTGAAAACTGATTGCGCTTTTATTTTGACGGAAAACTGATTACGCTTTTATTTTGACTGAAAACTGGTTGCACTTATTTTGACTGAAAACTGATTGCGCTTTTATTTTGAGGGAAAACTGATTGCGCTTTTATTTTGACTGAAACCTGATTGCGCTTTTATTTTGACGGAAAACTGATTGCGCTTTTATTTTGAGGGAAAACTGATTGCGCTTTTATTTTGACTGAAAACTGGTTACGCTTTTATTTTGACTGAAAACTGATTGCGCTTTTATTTTGAGGGAAAACTGATTGCGCTTTTATTTTGACTGAAAACTGGTTACGCTTTTATTTTGACGGAAAACTGATTGCGCTTTTATTTTGACGTAAAACTGATTACGCTTTTATTTTGACTGAAAACTGGTAGCACTTATTTTGACTGAAAAAAAACTGGTAAAAAAAAAAAAAATATATATATATATATATATATATATATCAGTTTGTTGCGCTACTTTTTATTACTGTAATGTGAAGGAAAATAATATATTATATAATAAAATATTTGTACATCAATTTGTTGTGCCTCCTTTTTCCTGGCCTCTTATTACTGTAATAATAATCTAATGTGATGTTTGAGGGTTAAATGTGTTTAATTGTGATGAACAATAATCTTACAATGCAAAAAATTTAAAAAAAATTAAAAAAGGCTTCAAAATATTGATTTTTGTGTTTGTTTCTGAGGTGGATTATGATCCGGATGTGTTTTTGCAGAGAATCTTTCACCTGTTCTCAGAGCGACTGAAACTTCAGATGTTTTCTTTGTGTTTGTGTTGTTTAGGAATAATGTCCAAAGATCAGCCGAGAGAACAAACACACGACCTCTGACCTCTCACCTCAGATGACACGCTCTTCATCGTGAAAACATCAGCTCACAGAACATGATGATGATGATGATGATGGACTCCAAACAGAAGTGGGGGGGGGGAATCTTTGCCTTACAACGACGACTCAAAATCTTTCATTAATGCCAGTTTATTTATAGTCCAGCGCCCCCTTGTGGAGACCGTGGGAAACACATGTCATGAATTTCTGTTTTTCTTTTAAAATTTCACCTGGACATTTTTCTTCGCAGGTTTTGTGAGATTCACGCAAAATCATTTTAATTTCTACGAAAAGAAAAGCGGCTCAAAACGAGAGTCGTTGGTTTTTAAGTCCTGTACATAGAGAACTCAAACTCGCCCGGGTGAATCGACACGTTTCTACTTGAATCATAAATGTATTTTTATTGTTTCACGGTTGTTGTTTCTCGCACTAATAGATTCAGCGTTATATATATGCAAAACGACGCCACTGTTTGAAGGGCTTTTGGTAAGTTTGTAAAGCGGTACTGAAACTCGCACAGTAGAAGTCCCTCTCGTCTTGACCTTTGACCTTTTCTTATATTTGACCCTGAGAGGTCGTAGTGTTTGTAGGAGTGCGTAACGGGACGGGATCGAACCAGCAGATACAGAACAATAAATGCAATTGATGTGATTAATTTTGAGCTTTTATTTTGGAATAAAATATTGTTGAGATCAGCACTCTTTGTGTTTTGTGTTTATTACACGAGTGTAGAAATATCACAATAATGTGATTATGCTCATAAATATAAATATTTTCATACATTTTAGCTTTTTTATTATTTACAGAAACTAGGAGTGCCAATATATTCAAATAATTATTAAATAAATTCTGTAATTCCAGAAGTTTTAAGAACCACATATAGAAACACACACACACACACACACACACACACACCATTCAAAAGTTTGTGGTCATTGTTTTTTTTTGTTTTTGTTTTTCAATAGAAATTAATACTTTTATTCATCAAGGATGCATTAAATTGATCAAAAGTGACATTAAAGACATTTATAATGTTACAAAAGATTCTATTTCAAATAAACGCTGTTCTTTTGAACTTTCTATTCATCAAAGAATCCTGAAAAATAAAAAAGATTCAGTTTCCACAAAAATATGAAACATTGTTTAACGTTGATAATAATCAATAATCATAAAGCATCAAATCATATTAGAGTGATTTCTGAAGGATCATGTGACACTTAAGACTGGAGTAATGATGCTGAACATTCAGCTTTGATCACAGGAATAAATTACACTTTACTGTATATTCACATAGATTGCACATACATTGGAATAATATTTCACAATTTTACTGTATTTTTGATCAAATAAATGGAGCCTTGGTGAGCAGAGATTTTAATGGGGTGCAAATATTGTGTATAAAATCACACTTTTAAAATTCTCTGATACATCTATGTTTTCCAAGACTTGGATTCCTGGTTCTGAAATAAAAATACAAAAACAATTTGTTTTTGTTTTTTTGCGCTGATTTTAAAGCTAGTTTGGTGTCGTCATCATCATGCAGTAACACTCAGTGTCCACTAGATGTCCTCCTCAGAGCAGCGCATTCATCGCATTGATTCTCCACAGCTTATGTCGTCTGAAGTTGTTGGGTTTTTTTTTTTTTTTTTTTTTTTTTAATAGCAGTGTTTCCTCAGCTGAACTATCCAGAAACACAGTGAATACTGCAGAGATGTGTGTGTGTGTCTATCCCTCACAGAGCCTCACTTTTTTATTCACAAATCAAAGATGGCGCTGCTGTGAAGAAAACGCGGGTAGTCTGGAAATGATTTGTTGATGATTAACATGAGACTTTCTGAGCTCTTGTCGAGTAAAGACACAGAAATTGTTGGGAATAATAAAAAATAAAATCACATATTAATAAAATAAAATAAGAAGAAAAATCTGTTTATTAAGAGGAATGACGAGACCCCTTCCTTATACCCTAATGTAGCTAAATATTTATTATTATTATTATTTGTTTAACCCTCTGATGGTCTTCGTTTAGCAGTCACACTGTCACAAATGACCGGACACCTAAAAATGAAACTTCCTCCATCCCAGTAAAAACCAATGCAATTTATTTTTGTTCTATAATATTTATTCTTTTTAATTTAGAATTTTGAGACAATTTGATTGAACTTATTAATATTTATGCAATATTTATAGTCCATTTTTTGCCATTGAAAATAATGATTTTTTTTTTTTTTTTTTTTTTTTTGGGATTTAAAAAAAAAAAAATTCTATGCAGTATTTTCGGGTAAAATAGAGACTAGGCTTTCAGAAAAAAAATAATAATAAAAAAAATGTATCAATTTATTAAACATAAAATTAAATAAAACATGTTATTGCATGGGTTTACCACTAGATGCCTGTATAGCTCTAAATGGAGATGTTTGTGAATTCTAGTTGTCTTTTGGACCAAATTACTTACTTTTAAGATGTGGATTGAATGTATTTTTTTAGAAATTCTCAAATAATACTTTTTGCCAAGGTTTATAACATTTTATTAATTATTATTTTAATAATTTTAATAATTATTATATTAATTATATATACATATATTAATTATAATTATTAATTATGTTATGTTTTTCACTCTTGATGTTTTAGAGCTTCACCCCTTCATTGCTGAGCATTTTTTTTCTGCATCGTGGCTGATTTGTAGAGAATTTTTGTGTTTTTGTCAATTTCCCATTCATTTCCTATGGGGGTCATTTTGACCGAAGACCAAAATCATGACAATTTTTTTTACGACCACTTAGCATGCTCGGATCATGAACTCAATGTTTTTGTGTGTTCACATACCTAATGCCAGAAAAGTCACCAAGTTTCGTAACATTCTGATGAAGCTGTGATTTTTAAAAATTCAAAACAGATTTTTGTAATCTGAATTTATTGGTGTGTATGTGTATAAACGTGTGTTTGTATGTGTGTGTGTGTGGGTGTGTGTGAATTTTTTGCACTCTTGATGTTGTAGAGTGTCACCCCTTTACTGCGGTGTACTTTTTTTTAGAATCGTGGCCGATTTGTAGATTGTACAGACAAAAATTCTGAGAATTTTTGTGTTTTTGTAAATTTCCCATTCATTTCCTATGGGTTGGTCATTTTTGACCGAAGACCACGAGTGTGACTCTTTTTGTTTACGACCACTTAGCATGCTCGGATCATGACCTCAAATTTTTTTTGTATTCACATACCTAATGCCAGAAAAGTCACCAAGTTTCATAACCTTCCGATGAAGCTGTGATTTTTAAAATTTCAAAACAGAAAATTATTCGGTCAGAAATGACGAGGACCATCAGAGGGTTAAACGTATACGGGCCTTGCTTAATACCTGTTTATTTGCATTTATGAATGCCGGTGCATATTTATATTTTGATATTTTGTTCACTGTGTTTAATAAAAAGCTCTTGGTGAGAGTTTGGCGCTCACGTGACGCTCCTGCCGTTCTCTGACGTCAGTCACTATCCCGTTTCATGATTGGTTGTGTTTCACCTTCAGATGGATGTCACGTGTGATTCCGTCAGAACAGGTAATGTTTCTGTAAGAGTCTCTTCTGCTCACCAAAGCTGCTTTTATTTGATCAAAAATATATTGTTATAAATATATATAAATATTATTCTACTGTAAATCATCTGTTTTCTATGTGAATATATAGTAAAGTGTAATTTATTCCTGTGATCAAAACATCATTACTCCAGTCTTCAGTGTCACATGATCCTTCACAAATCACTCTAATATGATGATCTGATGCTCAAGAAACATTGAATGTTGAAAAGTTTCATATTTCTGATTATGAATTATGTTGATATGATCATAAAGAGGCCTGAAGCGTCAGACCTCAGATCTCAGCCGGTGGTGTCTCTTCCCTGCAGGTTTCCTGATGAACTCAGAGTCTCATGTGGAGCACAAACACACCACAGAGGTTTTATTCTCGTCTTCCTCCTCCTCCTCTACACACACACTCGCTTTGAAGAGGAAGATGATGATGATGATGATGTTTTAATGAGATCTTCTTTCCTGGACCTCGTCCCTGTTTCATCTCAAAGGCAGTGACTTCAGAAACACTTGCTGCTGTTCTGGTTGAAAGTCTCTTCACATCCTAATAGCAGTCACTAAGTAAAGTGGTCTAAATGTATTTATATGTATGTGTGTGTGTGTGTGTGTGTGTGTGTGTGTGTGTGTGTGTGTGTGTGTGTGTGTGTGTGTGTTTATATATATGATCGGACGAACCTTTTATGGTCATATGTCTTCCAAAGACAATATATATAGACATTGTCTTTGAAAGGTGTAGGACCATAAAATGTTCGTCCAATCATTGCATTCGGTCCGAATGATGTCATACCTGCAGCAGTCAGGTGGTACAACTAGAACTCAAAAATAATTACTAAAACTTTAATTAAAAATAAAACGGAAAATACAAAAAATAAAAATTCATTCAAAATGTAAAAAAATAGACATTACAAAACAATAACGAATAAAAATGACAAACAACAAAATTACTGAAACATTAAAATGAAAAACAAGACATTAAAAACAATAAATAAAATACAAAAATAATTAAAACTTTTATTAAAATTAAACCGGAAAATACAAAAAGAAAACTTTTTATATATTTTTAAAATAGACATTAAAAAAACAATTACAAATGAAAATGACAAACAACAAAATTACAAAAACTTTAAAATGAAAACAGAAGATACTAAAACAAAAACCTATCCAAAATATTAAACATATTAAAAATATAAATAAATAACAAAAACTACTAAAACTTGTGTAACAGACTTTGTTGGATTCTGTACGATGCATTAATTCTGGATGTACTGGCGCTCGTTGTATATGTGTGTGTGCAGTGTATTTCCCCCTCTTTATTTATTATTTTCACATCTGCATAATTTCCAACGTTTTGTGGGCAGATGATTACAGCATTTCACTAGATTTGTAACGAAACGCGTTTGTAAACCTGTTTTCACAGAAACGGTAGTTTTACAACAAAATAAAAGCGCAACCGCAGTTTCTGTCAAAATAAAAGCGCAACCGCAGTTTCTGTCAAAATAAAAGCGCAACCGCAGTTTCTGTCAAAATAAAAGCGCAACCGCAGTTTCTGTCAAAATAAAAGCGCAACTGCAGTTTCTGTCAAAATAAAAGCACAACCGCATTTTTTGTATATAAAAAAACCTAATATAAATAACAAAATCTACTAAAACTTTGAAACTAAAATGGAAAATACAAAAATAAAAATAAAATTGTGTTTTAAAAAATTATAATAGTATATCTCAGTGATAGTAAAACGACACTGGACACCTGACAGGTTTATAGGACAGTGTAACAGTGTAAAACAGATCAGATCTGCTCAGATGTTAGAGATGTTGTTCATGTCCATGATAGAGATCATCACAGGGTCACGTGTGTTAAGTGCTTCTTCACATCATGAAACATGACCAGTGCTGTTCTCTGATCCATGGACCAGCCTGATCTCATACACCACTACTAAACCCACCCATGCACATCATACGCACGGAAAAACTCATTTTCGCGTATAAACTGCACGATAAACACAATGCGTGCTACAGAGACGCGTTTAGCGTGACCGGGTTGCAATAACCGCTCTGTGCTTTTGTTGCTTTGGAGTCTGAGCTTTCAAATTCTGTCAGTTTTATTGTGATATTCACACAATAAATGTGTTTTTGTGTCTCTTTAATGCATCGTTTCAGATAAATCTCTTCCTCTTAGTTACAGCAGCAAATAAACATCAATGAACATCATGGGAATGTTGAAGGATACAGAACAAACTTCTACTGAAATCAGTCATGTCTCATGTAATCAAATCTCGCTTCACTCGGACGTCGACACAACAAAAGGGAAGAAAAGACTAACATTTACCAGAAATCTTCTGTTTAGGTTATATTTCAGTGAGGTTTCTGTCGGACACATGATGAAGAGAGTATTAGTGCTGATGCATTATCTCTGATCTGTGTGTGCTTTTCCTTCAGTGTGTAACCTGATAGGCTGGTGTGTGTGTGTGTGTGTGTGTGTGGTCCGGCTCTGTGAGTTCTGGACCCGAGATCATGTGACTGTAGAAGCAAACCCGTGGAAGCTTCAAAAGTAAAAAAAAGACTCTTTTGAAACAACTGCGAGTTATAAATTAAACGAGTAAAGGTCACAATTTTGACATTTTTCAGAATTGTTTACATTTAGTAATTTAGATTTTTTTTTTTCTCAATTCTGATTTTACATTTTGCAATTCTGACTTTTTTCTCAGGATTTTAAGTTTACATCTTGCAATTAATAAAAAAAATATTTTTTTTCCAATTCAAAAAGTTTTACATTTTACAGTATTTAAATTTTTCGCAGTTTTGACTACGTCTCAGAATTTTGCCATTTTTCCTAAAAAAAAAAAAAATTTTAGGCTACATTTATTTACATTTTTCGCAATTTTGACTTTACATCTTACAATAAAAAAAAATAAAAAAATTCTCAGAACTTTGACTACATTTTTCAATATTTACATTATTTCTCAATTCTGACTTTACATCTCACAATTCTCGCATTTAAAAAAAATTTAAAATTCTCAGAGTTTTGAGTTTACATCTCGCAATTTATAATTTTTTCTCAATTCTAAATTTTTTTTCTCAGGAATTTGACTTTACATCTCGCAACTTTGAATTTTTTTCTCAGAATTTTAAGTTTACATCTTGCATGATTTAAATTTTTTGCAATTCTGACTTTACATCTCACAATTTTCGCATTTAAAAAAATGAATTTTGCCATTTTTCCTAAAAATTCTAAGTTTACATTTATTTACATTTTTCGCAATTTTGACTTTACATCTTACAATTAAAAAAAAAAATAATTCTCAGAACTTTGACTACATTTTGCAATATTTACATTATTTCTCAATTCTGACTTTACATCTCACAATAAAAAAAAAAAAAAAATTCTCAGGAATTTGACTTTACATCTCGCAACTTTGACATTTTTTTCTCCGAATTTTAAGCTTACATCTTGCATTATTTACATTTTTCGCAATTCTGACTTTACATCTTGCCATTTTGACACATTTTCAAAAGAAAAGTTTGCGGTTCCACGGTGAAGATCTGTGTTTGCTCTGGATGAAGCCGAGAGCAGCTGGATTCATAATATCATCATTAAACCAGATAAAAGGAAACATTTTCAAACGCTTTCATTCCCTTTGAACTTGTTTTAAAGAGCAGCAAATGTAAACACTGACTTTCCCATAAAGTCCCATAAAGTCTCCAGATCAGAAACCAAGCAGCTCTTAGATGAGATCTCAACGTTTGACGGTTCCAGATATAACAATATGGAAGCAGAATGTATAGCCTACTCAATGTATGTTTTCTGCAAGAGCATGCATGTTAAATATGTACTTTTAAACTGCATGCATAAAAACATTTTAAAACACACATATGAATATGTGTGTTCCTGAATGACCTCTACACACACACATCTTCTGTGTCTCATCATTCCTCAGCTCTGCTCCATGACACACGCCTCTGAAATATGACATGTTTAATCCCGGCTGTGTGGTTTTGGATGTCTGTGATATGAGCTGTGCTTCTGTGCACACAGAGAGTCCTTCAGACTCCTCGAGATACCATCGACGATCCTGTCAACAATAACCCAATCCTGAGCACGGGTCACGGGACGGGTGTAACGCGTGTCGGACTTCAGCTCAATATATGAGGAGAAATGCCCCTCAGGAGCTTCGGTTCTCCAGATTCACTGCTTCAGCTGATCTATAGTGCACATCTATAGCGATGTGATTAAACATTAGAGGAACTGAGGAGATGTGTGCAGTTACTTCACTAAATTAGACATTTTCACCTTTTATGTGCTAACATACAATTTTGGACTATTGGATCCAACAATAATTTCACAACACACAAGTACATTTCATCTTTTGATCACCAAAATGACATATAAAAAAAAAAAAAAGTCTTCATGTCTTAAAATATCTTGAATGTAACTCGACACCCTTGCCTCATTTAGTATGCGCGGTTCTATGAATATGCAAATGTGTCCCGCCTCCACTCACTCACTCAGCTCAGAGATCCAATGGTTGACGATCATACGTTGATCTTATTGGTTACAAGGTAGTTTGTGACGTCAGAAACACCAGCGATTTCAAAGCGTGTTTTTGAGACTGTCTTTGGTTCACTGCAGTTTTAAGGAGGAAATACTCAGCAATGCTGTCGACTTATGAATTTACACATGCTTTGTCTTAAAGCGTATTAAAAACACCACATAGACACATAAACAACATTGAAAACTGGATTTTCAACCACAGGGGGAAATGTATTGGCCATTTATATATATATTTCTACAGCCCTTTATACTGTTTTTGTAAAACAGCCAGTTTTGACACCAACATTTTGGATACCAGTAAAAATTCTCAATTCTATATTCCAATTTCAGTTCGACAGCTAAAACTACTAATATAAATGTAAAACATTATTAAAGACAAGTAACAGTAGTTTTCAGGTAGAGACAATGAATAAAGTTATCAAATGCGAAATAGCACTGGATAGTCTTCACTGTAAAAATTAAACGTGGATTAATCCTTATTAACGTTTCAAATGTTATTCAGTCGAGAGCAGTGAGTGATTTTTTTCTTTGTCCTTTTTTGTTTGATTAACATTAAAAACACAGACGGCTGCAGGAATATTAGGCTGCTGTCACTTTAAGAGCGAATGCACGGATCCAATATACTGATACTGATACACATGTTTACATTCACTCCAGCCATAACTGACGGTGTTTTCTAGGATACTCAACAAGACATGCATTTTTTGACGTAATTTTGTGTCCGACATTTCATACACTCACCAACGCTGATTTTTACTCGCATTTAAATCTTGACGGGTGTTAATTTTAGGCCCTGGTTGTTTTTGTAAAAGCCCTCCAAACCTCGATTTTGAGGTTAAACTCTTCAATATGAGAGAAATGGCACATAATGAGGTTATTAAAATAGTAAGTGCATGTACAGTTTAAGTAAACTTCACAGGGTTCTGTCGGTAAACCCTCGGCGTGAGTCTCTCCGACTGTTTGTTGTGATGGTCGATGTTCTAGTGAACATCTGCCAATGATAATGTTGTTTTGAGTGTCTGATGAACGTGACCATCCTCATCTTAACCTCAGATGCATGAAGAGGTCTTTTGACTGAAGTTTCCTGATTTCTGTGATGATTCAGAATAGAATAGAATAGAATTAACTACCTGGGTTTGTCCAGAGGTGCATCTTTTTGCATTATTAATCGTTAAAAGATCTCAATCTCATTCCTAAATGTCATTGATTCGCCTGTGTCTTTTAAACCTTTAATGATCACATTTAAATCTGCGTTCTGATCCAGAGAGAGCCGTTGTCATGTTTAGGCAAGAAACAGCTTCACAAACAGTCTTTTCAACCACACAGTATCATCATTTCTGTTTTACAATAATTATAGTTATTATAACTATATATTATAGTTCGGATATATACACTGATGTCTACGGAAGCCATCAAAATAGAGTAAATCGCCTTTTGAAAGTAACTTGATGCTTCAAATAAAGATTGTATCATTACATCGTTACACCAGTAGGTGGCGACAAGTAAATAAAAATGTATGTCATTGAATCATTCATTCAAGAGATTCGTTCAAAAGACTGATTCATTCAGTAACGAAACAAGTTTTTTTTTTTGAGTGAGTCATTGAATCATTCACCCGGAGCAATGCAGCGCCAGGCGCGACGCGAGTGTGTTTTGCTAGTTTCAGCCCGACGCAATTTTCATTTTCTTGTCCTGCGCCGCGCTGTTTAAATAGCAAATGCGTTTGCGCTCATCTGTGTGCATGAGCTGCTGGTCTGAGAACCAGGTGTGTGTTCTCTCTCTCACACACACACACACACACACACACACGCACACACACACATGTCTGGTTCACTATCTTTGTGGGGACTCTCCATAGACGTAATGGTTTTTATACCGTACAAACTGTATATTCTATCCCCTTACACTGCCCCTGCCCCTAAACCTGCCCATCACACACACACACACACACACACACTGCCCCTGCCCCTAAACCTGCCCATCACAGGAAACATTCTGCATTTTTACTTTCTCAAAACAACTCATCCTGTGTGATTTATAAGCCTTTTGAAAAGTGGGGACCGCTGGCTGGTCCCCACAATGTAGGTGATCTCAGGTTTTACTATTCTTATGGGGACATTTGGTCCCCGCAATGTAATATAAACAACACACGCACACACACACACACACACACACACAGCTTTAATCTCGTGCACGAGCAGATCTGTTTGCACTCTGGAGACACGTTCGGTCTTTCCACTATCAAATTCCCATTAAAGGGAAAAAATTTTTAATTTTAAATTCCCATTAAAGGGAATGGGAGATGAGACTCTGATTGGATTATTGCATGTAAAGCCCAAAACACACCCATCACTCATTAAGAGAATAGGGAAACCCTTTTAGACCAGCGCCGGGAGCGCCGGGACTGCCCACCACTTTTCCCGTCGTTAAACTAGCAAAAGTAGATTTGGACACGAGCTAACTGTACTTGCGCCCTGCGCTTTAGACCATGTGCTTAGATCATTAAAATAGGGCCCATAGAATCATTCATTCAAGAGATTTGTCCAAAACACAGATTCATCCAGTAATGAAACAAGTCAAGGATTTATGAGTGAGTCATTGAATCATTCATTCAACCCGATTGTTTACAAATAATTCAATCAAATGAATTAAACATATTAAATAGACTGCATTAAAGGGGTGGTGTAATGCCCTTTTCACAAGATGTAAAATAAGTCTCTGATGTCCCCAGAGTGTGTGTGTGAAGTTTTAGCTCAAAATACCCCACAGGTATTTTTATATCGCATGTTAAAATCGTCACTTTTTGAGGGTGAGCAAAAACACAGTTTTGTGTCTGTTCCTTTAAATGCAAATGAGCTGCTGCTCCCGGCACAGGGGGCGGAGCTACAACAGCTTGCACTCACGCACACATGCACTGAAAATTTCAAACACTTTTAGCCTTTTATGTTCAAACCGGAGTCAGACAATAATGGAGAGACTCAAGAAGAAGAGACAACATGTAGAAGCAACAGGACATTTCTGAATGGTTAGTTGATGAGTTTATGAAGCTGATGTGTAGTTATCTTCTAGTCATTGATTAGCATATTCTGTCATGATAATCTATAAATCGTGTTCAGGGGGCGGGGTTTATGTAAATTCTAGGGTTGGTGATGTCACTAACCCGGGAGGAATGTGGTGTAGTCTCTACCAGCCGTTTGTTGTAGTCCTTAAAAAGCGATTTCTGTAAAAGCAAATATCTCCCTTTGCTCTGAACTTTGAGTGTTGTAACTTTGCAGATGTTGTTTATGCTCAAACAGCAACATTACACACTAACTAAAGTTAGAAAAGTCCAATCATAATCAACCACCCCTTTTTGTCAGAACCTCTAGTAAATTACATGTTATGCTGTTTAGTTGTGTGTTCACAATCATGATCGTTATTTGGAACAAAAAAAAAATCGTGATTTTAAATCTATCCAGAATCGTGCAGCTCTAAATGGCAGGTACATTTTTACTTTAAAGGCCAATGTGAGTGCAAAAAAAGTTTTTGCACATTTAATTTCATACAGTATATTAAGGTTATTTTAATTCAACAAGCAAACCTAGGAGAAAAAAAGTACATTTCTGCCGAAAACAGAAATAAACGTGCCACAAATCTGGAGGGAAAAGAGAAGAATCGCTGCTCATCTCTGAGTGTTCGACACACGGAGGCCCATCGAGGGGTTAAACATGACAGAGAAGATCCTAAACTCAAGGTTAAGGGTTCACTCAGAATGACTTCAGTGAAACTCCTCGTTCTTAATGCCCTACAGCTGATGTCTTGATTTAATAAGCCGTTTCTTTCTCCTCCCCTTTTGAGTTTATAAAACACTTCTAATAAGACACAGATCTTGCGTTCCTCCGTTGGGCCCCGGGGCTCCTCCAACATACTTTCAACTTTTATTTATTTATACAGCACATTTAATAGCCCACAGTTATAACTAAAAACAATAAAACATACATAGACATTTACCGAGTGTCTCGACATACACCCTCACACAACTGTATAGAGAGATCGGTGTAGAGAGAAAGAAAACTAACTAAAAATAAGTTATTACTACAATGTACAGAATACCCTTAAGTTAAAAAGTTATGAGACTTAAAAATGTATATTGTTGTCTGTTGTTCCTATTGGCATATACACATCGGGAAAGAGGAGAGACAGACAGGCGACGGGTGAAACTGTGAAGCTTTGGGTGTAACTTTATTCCAGACGTCACTGTGATCATTAAACGAGAACAAAATGTCCAACTTTAAATTGATTTTAGTGCTCGTTTCTCCAGATCTGTTTGTGATGAGGCACTGAGCTCCTCCTAGGCACTCACAGCAGTTTTATTATAAACATATTGAAATGGTTCCTCACTGAATCTTCTAGAATTGTTAAGTTTATCTCGATGATTGTCATATAAAAACTCATTTAGACTTAGATTTAAATTATTCTCATTTAGACTCCCTCGGCTTGTAAAACAAACTAATGCAGGGACATCAAAGGGTTTAAATAAAAGGTTTTTATTGAATCTTTTATTTGTTATCAGGAGCTGAAGGTCTGTAAGTGAAGATGATTCGCCAAAGTTTCCCTGAAATATGTAAGAAAAAGTACATTATTTTAAATGTGTCGCAGAATTGTATAGGCAAGCTTTGGGTCAAACTACTTTATCATAATTGTGTCTTTACGTTTATCCTGTCATCGTTTAAACTGCCCTGTCAATCATCTTATCAAGGTTATAATCCACTACATTCAATTTAATTTAATTTTCTGCCATATCGGAGAGAAATGTAGCCGTCGTGGGTCTGTCATGTGGGGACTCTCCTCATGGTGCATTTAAAAGTTAATGACCAAATTTATTTCTAAAAGTTCACAATGCTGTTGCAGATGAAATGCTTGTGATGACATCATTCTCTAGGGCCCTGCTGATTGGTTCCTGCTGTATCAGTAGCCAATGAGCAGAGGCAGAGCTTTCAGAGCCCCTCCTCCCTCCCCAGCTCCACCTGTATATCTGCACATGAATTCATGTATATTCAGGGTTTGAAATGAACTTTTTCACTCACTGGCCAATTTGGCTGCTACATTTTTAAGTTACCGGCCATTCAGAACTTCTACAAGCCAATAATAATAATAATAATAATAATATTTAAAAAAATAAATAATAATAGCCTAATATACCTATATCATAAAATTTGGATTTCATACATTCATTTATTTTTCAAACAGCATCTCTTCCCTTCCTCTTTCATCCTCCTTTTCACCAAAAAAATGTGTTATATGTGGACAGATCAGTACAGTACAGAACATATAATGTTGTTAAATAACAATGCCTTTTCTGTTAACCGATTGCTTTTTAATCTTCGCTATCGCTTCAATGCAAATGAACAAGCGCGCAGTTATTAGTTGCGCAGTGACATGTGCGTTCAAGTAAGCAGATATGAGCAGATTCTATTTAATATATCATGATGAATCACGAGTTGGGTATTCTCCTAAATCTGCGCAGATTTGGCTAATACGAACTTCCCCATGGCAATATAAGTAGTTGGCTAGTGATTTGATTTGATTTGACAGCAACATTTGACCAAACATTATCATATCCATTTCCACGCCAAACACTCTGAGAGTTGTCATGACAGACATATAATGTGAGTAACACTATGTTTTAGTCAGGTTAGATACTGATAATGAATCCCTCAAATCCCTTAAACCTCTCTATTTAACAAATGTACAAACTATATGCTAACTTGAAATCGTGCATAATTGCCTACGTCCTATTTTTTTTTTTTTTTAAAAGGACTTAGGCAATTATGCTATGAGGCTAACGAAATGCTTGTTTCCGCCTGTGTGAACGCAGCTCAAAGTGATTCGGTCCGTGGAAGACTGCAAACACACATTCAGTCCAGTGTGGATCCTCTGGGATAGGGCCGCTCATTCCCAATGTGAACCAAACGCGCCACAATCACTTCCAGAAGTGCCGTCGGATTGTGGTTTTGGGGCATAAAAAGCCCCTTGAATGAAGTGAAGGCACATTTGTGACGTCTCCAGCTGGTCTGGCCTGTGGTGGAGATTTTAGCCTCCACATAAACATAAAAAACGTCCCTCATACCAGCAGTTTACTTTAATGCTTTAGTGCGTCCGCGAGTGTTTACATGCACAAACCCTCTCCCACAGCCCAGTGTTGTCATGGAAACGGAGTGTTTCCAACATAAAGCCATCATTACCATCAATCCCAGTCTGCTTTAACTTTCCACAATCGTACAGGAATCTGATGTGAAACACACACGTGGTGCGCTTGGTGTTCAACAGTCTGACAGAAATCGCATCATTAGGCTACAATGAATTTAAATGAATTAAAATCATTATTTTTATTGCCAATCAAATTAAACATTTTGAAACGCTTTCATTAATTCAAATGAAATTAAATTAAAGATTTAGAACGTTCACACAAAATAGCACATAAAAAGCCACATTAAACCTGCGAAAGTTTTTATTATACTGTCATACTGAGATTGTATTGTTTTTGCCTTGTAAATATCTAATATTTATCTAATATTTTTATCATGTAATTTCTTATCAAGCTGCATATAACTTTGCATAGCTATACTACAGCTATGTATAATATATTATGTATTGCATGATGATTTATAAATGTTCATGACTTTCTGAAAATTAACAAAACAGAGAGATAAAAAATTACATATTTTTCTTAAAAGGTCTCTGTATGTGTCTGAGGTCAGCTGTTGAAAGACTAAAGTCTGTATTTCAGTCACTGTTTCTTTGTTCTTTTAGGGTTCTAGAGGCCTGGACTCAAACATCAGCGACACACAGAGACCTCACACACGAGTTCAACCTCACAGCATTGTGGGATACCAGTGACCAAACACTGGACAATCATTTCATCCAGAGCTGGAGAGACAAGACAGCGTTTTCTACTATAGAGAGCAACCCACTCTACTCCTCTTTGTTTTTCCACTCTTAGAAAATAAGGTTCTAGATTGAACTCTAGGGTTCTAGACTCAATTTTAAAGAACCCTTTATGTCGAAAAGGTTCTATATAGAACTCTTGGGTTCTTCACTCCATTATAAAGAACCTGTTATGACAATAAGTTTCTATATATAACTCTTGGGTTCTTGACTCCATTTTTAAAGAAAACATTTATGCCAATAAGGTTCTATATAGAACTCAAGTGTTCTTGACTCCATTTTAAAAGAAAACATTTATGCCAAAAAGGTTCTGTATAGAACACTAGGGTTCTTGACTCCATTATAAAGAACCCGTTATGCCAAAAAGTTTTTATATATAACTGTTGGGTTCTTGACTCCATTTTAAAGAACCATTTATGCCGAAAAGGTTCTATATAGAAATCTAGGGTTCTTGACTCCATTTTAAAAGAAAACATTTATGCCAATAAGGTTCTATATAGAACTCTTGGGTTCTTGACTCTATTCTAAAAGAAAACATTTATGCCAAAAAGGTTCTGTATAGAACACTAGGGTTCTTGACTCCATTTTAAAGAACCCTTTTCTTTATGCCAAATTTATGCCAAAAGGTTTATATATGGAACTCTAGGGTTCTTGACTCCATTTTTAAAGAAAACATTTATGCCAATAAGGTTCTATATAGAACTCAAGTGTTCTTGACTCCATTTTAAAAGAAAACATTTATGCCAAAAAGGTTCTGTATAGAACACTAGGGTTCTTGACTCCATTATAAAGAACCCTTTTCTTTATGTCAAATTTATGCCAAAAAGGTTTATATATGGAACTCTAAGGTTCTTGACTCCATTTTAAAGAACCATTTATGCCGAAAAGGTTCTATATAGAAATCTAGGGTTCTTGACTCCATTTTAAAAGAAAACATTTATGCCAATAAGGTTCTATATAGAACTCTTGGGTTCTTGACTCTATTCTAAAAGAAAACATTTATGCCAAAAAGGTTCTGTATAGAACACTAGGGTTCTTGACTCCATTTTAAAGAACCCTTTTCTTTATGCCAAATTTATGCCAAAAGGTTTATATATGGAACTCTAGGGTTCTTGACTCCATTTTTAAAGAAAACATTTATGCCAATAAGGTTCTATATAGAACTCAAGTGTTCTTGACTCCATTTTAAAAGAAAACATTTATGCCAAAAAGGTTCTGTATAGAACACTAGGGTTCTTGACTCCATTTTAAAGAACCCTTTTCTTTATGCCAAATTTATGGCAAAAGGTTTATATATGGAACTCTAGGGTTCTTGACTCCATTTGTAAAGAAAACATTTATGCCAGTAAGGTTCTATATAGAACTCAAGTGTTCTTGACTCCATTTTTAAAGAAAACATTTATGCCAAAAAGGTTCTGTATAGAACTCAAGTGTTCTTGACTCCATTTTAAAGAACCCTTTTCTTTATGCCAAATTTATGCCAAAAAGGTTTATATATGGAACTCTAGGGTTCTTGACTCCATTTAAAAAAAAAACATAAGTTAGATTTAATTAAGTTGTTCCAGTGACAAACATTTCAGTTTTCAAACCAAACATGTACATGTTTTGATGGAGTGTGATATAAAGCACATGAGAGGTAACGTGAGGTTAATGGCATTTAACCACAGAGCTGCTAATTACCCGAAGCCAAAACGAACTCGTCTTTATGATTATGATTGTGATTGATGAGAATAATCAGCGCAGTGAATTACTGCCTGTATTACAGCGCTTTAATTATGAACAGATATAGATGAGCATAAAAAACACAGAGTGTTGTGCACACATAAAAAAACCCACAGAATCATCAAAAAAACATTAATTAAAAACAAAAAGACGAACCTCAACTGAGTTCAGGAATGTTTCTGGGTAAACAGCTTGATATTGATACATAAATTAATAACAACACTTTCTACATATTTATCTCAGATTTCATATTTATGATCTTCTGAATTCATCTTGCAGGATTCTACATTACATGCATAGTAAGTGATCGCAGATGTCATTGAAATAAAAGTGACTGAATGTGTTTCTATTACATTATGGAATCAGACTTTGTGTTTTTTTAAGCTACAGTGAATACATTCTCAGTGTGTAAGAAGCTAGCATGTGTTTGATTAGCCTTTGATTGCTGGACAGAGAAGGTAAAGACACCTGAACTCACTCTGATGGTTAATCCATCCTCTCTCCAGGATCACCGCTCCACATCCGAGTTTCCAAAACTGGGAACGGAGAGGGAATGAGAGACTATAGGGAAGGAGAAAAAGCGAGTGAAGTGAAAGAGGAGAATGAGTTGGAGTTGGTGGAGCGCAGCCATCAGGATTAAAGAGCGAATACCGCGGTAAACTCCATGGTAACAGAGGAAATCCACTAAACAATCAGATTAATAGAGCGGTTCAGATTCATTTTGGTCCAGTGGTTTTGGACCGTTAAAGAGCTGATGTGAGCTCTCGGTGGCTTTTCTTTAAGCCATCTGATGGCATTACTTCAACCTGTTTTTTAAACAATCACGTTTAATGTTGGAATTTCTGGTGAAAAACTACATTACCCATGATTCTGTAAAGAAATCTCGACCAATCAGAGAATTGTAACGCGTCTATCATGCTTTAGCTCCGCCCTCTTCCACGAAGCCCCTCGAATGACATAATCGAGTCTCCCAACGCTCTCAAGCGACTGAAATACTCTGCGTGGCATTCCCAACATTTCAGATCCCTCAGTTCTCCATCTCTGAAAGCCAAGCTGATGTTGATTCTTGTTTTATTGCAAGCTCTGTCTCGTTCTCTTTTCTCCAGCAGTCTGTCTATTCTCTATTGTCAGTGTTCCTGAACTCCTGAAACGTCTCCACTGTAGTCGTGAGTTTCTTCCGGGAACGAACACGTCACAATATTCCTCATTATAATAATTCATGCGCAGAATAAAGGGGCGGGGCCTGGTTGAGTTAGTCAGTAGTGTGTTAAACTGGTGGTTATGGTAAGGGGCGGGACATTTCCCAAACACACTCAATGCACTCGACCAATCATAACACACTGATCCAGCCAACCAATCAGAGCACAGTGT
>NC_137128.1:46675283-46707783 GCF_949319135.1 Squalius cephalus | reverse complement strand
CTCCTGTGGGAACAATAACTCATCGCTATATTAATCGATGATTGTGCGTCGCGAGTGTTTCAGATGTTCGTCTCCAGCGCGTCGGCTCTGATGGATGTTGTCGGAGTGAATCTACTTCTGGATAAAGGAGAAACTTCATGTGTGATTAATCTGAGGAAGGAAGATCCTGAGCGAATCTCATTCTGTGGGAATAACAATGGCTGTGTCTGTGCTTCTGCTGCTGGTGGCGATCGGTGAGGGCTTTCATTCACTTTCATTGTCCTGTTTAGAGATTGATACATATGAAAATACTATGTATTTGTGAATAGAATAGAAAATTAATATCATAATCAATTAGAAATGTCGTCGGTATCGCATAGATTGCATCCTGTCAGTCTAAATTAACGCAAAAGACATATTTTTCAGCATTTGAGTGCTGTTTTATATAATAGGGAATTAAATTATGTCATAATAGCGAGTATTAGATCAAACTGGATAGTTTGTTAAAAACTAATTGAGTTTGACCTGTAGTTAAAATCAGCAACCGCAAACCTTATTCTTTATGATGGCGTGTGAACAGATTCCTCAAAACGTAATAATTGATTAGATCTTGATTTTTGAGGGTCATTTTAAACGTAATATTGGAGTGTCTAAAGTCAGACAAACTTAGAAAGGGTGTTTGTGCCCTAAAATGTCAAATATATGGGGAATTTTTGCCACTTCTGGTTCATTTCTGACCCTATTAGAAAACTGTGTGTGTGTGTGCAAGGGGATAGTTTATACTATTAAACTTAACGTAGAATGTACAGGTTGTAGGCTAAGGATACAATAACATAAAGTATTGTATTTCTGCACACACGTGCAGTGGATCTCATGAAGTGTCCCGTGGGAAGAGAGCACGACTCCCGGACTGTGTTTGACCCGTTTCATCAGCTGGAAATCACCAACGTTTGGCACACACTTCAAACGGAGCTGAGAGATAAAGAGATATTTTCATATGCACTTTCTCTCCAGTGTGTTTAAGAGAATCTAACGTTCAATTAAGTGGCGCGTTATAGCAGGCTTTCCCAGCAGCCGTAAAACCAGGCCAGATTAGATGTGCTGGGAATTTATAAGGGGAAAAACCTCAGGATCAGGTCAAGGAGAAGCCAGACTGCAACCTTAGATATTAAACATAATCAAGCTCAAACTGTGTGCTATCTGAGCCACAACTTGTGTTTACTCACGCTTATGTTTTTGAATAATGTCTTTTATAATGAAAGTCAATGGGGTCCAATGTCATTTAAGCGGCAACCCTTTACAGGTTCATTAGTTAACATTAGTTAATGTATTAATAACATGAACTAACAATGAGCAATTTGTATTTGTTCATCTTTGTTAACGTTAGTTAATAAAACTACAGCTGTCCATTGTTAGTTCATGTTAGTTACAGGCCTAATGTTAACAAGATTTTAATAAAGTATTAGTAAATGTTGAAATAAGCATTAACAAAGATTAATAAACGCTGTATAAGTGCAGATAATTATTAGTTAACTATAGTTAACTAATGAACCTTATTGTAAAGTGTTACCATTATAATTATAAAAAATATATAGGCCTAAGTTATAAAATATTATCTGGGAAAATATATATATATATTTTTAAAAAGTATGATATGATCCCTTTAATATGTTAAAATTCTGATACATAATCACCAAGTTTGAAATGATTTTCCCTCAGGAATTGCTAGTAAATTTCACAAATATTTAGAAATAAACTGAATTAAACATGAAATTTTAAAATAAATAAATAATAATAATTAGGTTACACTTTATTTTAAGGTGTCATTGTTACAGTGTAATTATATATTTAAGTAAGTAATATTAAGCAAGCACACTTACTATAGGGTTAGGGTAGGATTAGGGTTTAGTTGAGGGTCAGTTGCATGTAATTATGCATAATTTATAGTTATTACTATGGTAAGTGCATGTAACATATGTAACAAGGACACTGTAAAATAAAGTGTTACCAAATATATTCTGATAATGTTTTGCCCATTGAGTTATGTTCTCTGAATGATCAAAACGTCCAGTTTTTCAAATGTTTCAAACTGTTTTGTGAACGTTAAGTGAACATTCCATTTTGCAGACATTCTTGGAACGTTACTTTTGAATGTTTTGAACATTCCGAAACCAGAAGTAGCGTTTAAAAAACGATAGGCAAACATCCGATCCAACTGAAATGTTTAAATAAACGATGCATGAATGATTTCTTTTGAGGACATTATTAAAGACCAGATAAAGCATTCTGGTAGAACGTTTGCTCGTAACTTTAAGAGAACTTTTGCCAGAACTTTTCCCTGTTAGCTGGTATCCTCCTCTAAATACATGTGGTTTATCTCTATTCTTATCCGCATGAAACCCTTTCCTCCATTGAATCATGCATCTATTAAAACGTCTACAAGCTCATAAACTTGTATATATAATCAGGATTAACGAGAGGGCCGTTAAAGCGACTCTCCGGAAGAAAGCGGCCCTCAGACGCGGAGCACGTGTGGTAAAGAGCTTATAGATGGAGTTGTGTTGTGGACTGATGGTTCTGGAGTGTGTGTGTGAGCTGTTACCTCAGCGATGGGATCGGGCCAGCTGGAAATGTTCTCGTGGTTTGGTCTCGACTCTCGAGAGTTGTGGACGCTTTGATTGAGAAAGAAACCGAGTGTTTGGCTCTGCTCGCCTCGGCATTAACAACGGAAGGATGAAAATGCTCATGATTTGTCATGAATTAGTGTGAGAAACCAGACAGAAACAGAATGGAAGTCAGTTCACTGATCCCTCTAACGAGCATTAAATACATAACTTGATTTTTTTATACTACAGGAACAAAGTAAGTACTTTTACTCTAGCAGTCTGGGGATTTTAATGCTTTTGAAAGAAGTATTTTCTTCACAGCAATTAATGCTGATCCAAAATACACTAAATAATATGAAATATTATTCCAATGTAAAACAGCTGTTTTCTATGTTAATATATAGTAAAGTGTAATTTATTCCTGTGATCAAAGCTGAATTTTCTGCTTCCGTCTTCAGCGTCGCATGATCCTTCAGAAATCATTCTAATATGAATTTTTTTTTTTTTTTTTTTTTTTTTCTCATTAGGATGTTATGAAACTTGATAAATGTTTTGGCACTTGCTGTGTGAACACACAAATAAAATATGGACATTATTCGAAAAGGTTAAATGGTCCTGAGAAGACAGTCACTTGTGTTGTTCGCGCATTGGAAATTAATGGAGACGAGTTTCCTCTAGTGGAAGCGTTCGGTACTGCAGCCGAACAACATCTCACTGAAAGCTCGTTTCTTGAGATATCAACCTGTTCCTCAACTTGTTTAGATTTATGGCTTTTATTTTCTCACAGTTTTAGAGTAAAATGTGTTTTGGAAAATATACATTTCATATAACAATTTAAAATAGTAGTTTTGTGCATTTTTCCATAATAAAATTCTATAACATTTTTTTTTAAAGTTTACCTTTTTCAACTTTTTTTCACTTCAGCAATAATTTGCCAGGTGTCGTCTTTAAAAAGAGACCAAACTTCAGTCTGTGATCCAAAGCATCCAACTCTGAGTGAACTCTCTGCTCCTCACCACGGGGCTTCTCAGGTCCTGCGAGCAAATCCCTCCGCCAAATCCCTCCGCCAAAGTAGCAGTGCTTCGCCCTCTGAGAATATAGTTCCCAGTATGTGTACGGTTAGAAGATGGCTGTGTCTCATGTGACCTTGTTATTTGTACACGCTGTGACTATACACATCATAACATGTAAATAGGAAAATGTTGGCGTTATTTTGTCACTTATTGGGAGCAGTATGCTAGCTGGAGCCGTTTACCTCCAGTGTTTGTGCTAAGCTAGGCTAGCGGTGGGTGCGTCAGACAGAGTTACGGCACGCACGGAGATGAGAAGGGTGTGTGTGGACTTATCTAACTCTGGGGGATACGGGGAATAAGATAAAGTCCCAAAAAGTCGGCGTGTTCCTTTAAGTAAGTTCAGTGATGTTTCATATTTGCTGTAAAAAGTTATTCATTTAGTTCATATATATGTATATACACTCACCTAAAGGATTATTAGGAACACCATACTAATACTGTGTTTGACCCCCTTTCGCCTTCAGAACTGCCTTAATTCTACGTGGCATTGATTCAACAAGGTGCTGAAAGCATTCTTTAGAAATGTTGGCCCATATTGATAGGATAGCATCTTGCAGTTGATGGAGATTTGTGGGATGCACATCCAGGGCACAAAGCTCCCGTTCCACCACATCCCAAAGATGCTCTATTGGGTTGAGATCTGGTGACTGTGGGGGCCATTTTAGTACAGTGAACTCATTGTCATGTTCAAGAAACCAATTTGAAATGATTCGAGCTTTGTGACATGGTGCATTATCCTGCTGGAAGTAGCCATCAGAGGATGGGTACATGGTGGTCATAAAGGGATGGACATGGTCAGAAACAATGCTCAGGTAGGCCGTGGCATTTAAACGATGCCCAATTGGCACTAAGGGGCCTAAAGTGTGCCAAGAAAACATCCCCCACACCATTACACCACCACCACCAGCCTGCACAGTGGTAACAAGGCATGATGGATCCATGTTCTCATTCTGTTTACGCCAAATTCTGACTCTACCATCTGAATGTCTCAACAGAAATCGAGACTCATCAGACCAGGCAACATTTTTCCAGTCTTCAACTGTCCAATTTTGGTGAGCTCGTGCAAATTGTAGCCTCTTTTTCCTATTTGTAGTGGAGATGAGTGGTACCCGGTGGGGTCTTCTGCTGTTGTAGCCCATCCGCCTCAAGGTTGTGCGTGTTGTGGCTTCACAAATGCTTTGCTGCATACCTCGGTTGTAACGAGTGGTTATTTCAGTCAAAGTTGCTCTTCTATCAGCTTGAATCAGTCGGCCCATTCTCCTCTGACCTCTAGCATCAACAAGGCATTTTCGCCCACAGGACTGCCGCATACTGGATGTTTTTCCCTTTTCACACCATTCTTTGTAAACCCTAGAAATGGTTGTGCGTGAAAATCCCAGTAACTGAGCAGATTGTGAAATACTCAGACCGGCCCGTCTGGCACCAACAACCATGCCACGCTCAAAATTGCTTAAATCACCTTTCTTTCCCCATTCTGACATTCAGTTTGGAGTTCAGGAGATTGTCTTGACCAGGACCACACCCCTAAATGCATTGAAGCAACTGCCATGTGATTGGTTGATTAGATAATTGCATTAATGAGAAATTGAACAGGTGTTCCTAATAATCCTTTAGGTGAGTGTATATAGCCGCTCTGGAGAAAACCGTCCAGCTCAGTTCAGTTCTCATATAATGGTGTCAATGCAGGTCAAGAATAGTGTTGAATATTAAATTAAATGTTAAATTTAATGTCCCCAACTAAGACAAAAGCCAAAGGCGAATAAGGCGACAGTGGAACCAAAACCTTGAGAGAAACCAGACTCAGTCGCTCAGTTCACATCTGGCCAATGAACTAACAGTGTATGATTATGATTCAGGCATTACAGGTCAGAGGTCAGATTGGATCAGAACATTCAGAATATTATCAGAGGCTGTCTACGGAGAGCCTGGCCACTCCCTATTAACTCCTATTGTACTGAATTGTGGTTGTAGTTCCACCAGAGCTCCACTGGCGGCGATCGCCCATGAGTGCAGAATGAATGGGAGTCTATGGGGCTAGACGGCTAAATTTGTCTCTTTCACCCGATTGCCGTTGAGAAATCTCAGATTTGATTGTAGGTTTTGCAAGTTCAACATGGGTTATAGGTCAAAAGTTGAATGAACGAGTACTTCTGTCCTTTCGATTTCTTACAGGTTGAGTTGTTGTTGCCCATAACACGCTAGCATTCTGCTAATGAACGCTGATTGGTCAGTGAAGGACTGATTATGACCAGAGATACAGCTTGATGGTCTTTTAAAACAACAAAACAAAAACTCTTCCAGCACGTGTTTACCTGTGTCGTGTGTTTGCCTGTGTCGGCTGTGTCGTGTGTTTGCCTGTGTCGGCTGTGTTGTGTGTTTACCTGTGTCAGCTGTGTTGTGTGTTTGCCTGTGTCGGCTGTGTTGTGTGTTTACCTGTGTCAGCTGTCTGTGTTTCCCTGTGTCGGCTGTCTGTGTTTCCCTGTGTCAGCTGTGTTGTGTTTGCCTGTGTCAGCTGTGTCGTGTGTTTGCCTGTGTCAGCTGTGTTGTGTATTTCCCTGTGTCAGCTGTGTTGTGTGTTTGCCTGTGTCAGTTGTGTTGTGTGTTTGCCTGTGTCAGCTGTGTTGTGTGTTTGCCTGTGTCGGCTGTGTCGTGTGTTTCCCTGTGTCGGCTGTGTTGTGTGTTTACCTGTGTCAGCTGTGTTGTGTGTTTCCCTGTGTCGGCTGTGTTGTGTGTTTCCCTGTGTCAGCTGTGTTGTGTGTTTCCCTGTGTCAGCTGTGTTGTGTGTTTACCTGTGTCGGCTGTGTTGTGTGTTTACCTGTGTCGGCTGTGTTGTGTGTTTACCTGTGTCAGCTGTGTTGTGTGTTTCCCTGTGTCAGCTGTGTTGTGTGTTTACCTGTGTCGGCTGTGTTGTGTGTTTACCTGTGTCGGCTGTGTTGTGTGTTTACCTGTGTCAGCTGTGTTGTGTGTTTCCCTGTGTCAGCTGTGTTGTGTGTTTACCTGTGTCAGCTGTGTCACGTGTGTTTGCCTGTGTCGGCTGTGTTGTTTGCCTGTGTCGGCTGTGTTGTGTGTTTCCCTGTGTCAGCTGTGTTGTGTGTTTACCTGTGTCAGCTGTGTTGTGTGTTTCCCTGTGTCAGCTGTGTTGTGTGTTTACCTGTGTCGGCTGTGTTGTGTGTTTACCTGTGTCGGCTGTGTTGTGTGTTTACCTGTGTCAGCTGTGTTGTGTGTTTCCCTGTGTCAGCTGTGTTGTGTGTTTACCTGTGTCAGCTGTGTCACGTGTGTTTGCCTGTGTCAGCTGTGTTGTGTTTACCTGTGTCAGCTGTGTTGTGTGTTTGCCTGTGTCAGCTGTGCTGTGTGTTTCCCCGTGTCAGCTGTGTTGTGTGTTTCCCTGTGTCAGCTGTGTTGTGTGTTTCCCTGTGTCAGCTGTGTTGTGTGTTTCCCTGTGTCAGCTGTGTTGTGTGTTTCCCCGTGTCAGCTGTGTTGTGTGTTTCCCCGTGTCAGCTGTGTTGTGTGTTTCCCTGTGTCAGCTGTGTTGTGTGTTTCCCTGTGTCAGCTGTGTTGTGTGTTTCCCCGTGTCAGCTGTGTTGTGTGTTTCCCCGTGTCAGCTGTGTTGTGTGTTTCCCCGTGTCAGCTGTGTTGTGTGTTTCCCTGTGTCAGCTGTGTTGTGTGTTTCCCTGTGTCAGCTGTGTTGTGTGTTTCCCTGTGTCAGCTGTGTTGTGTGTTTCCCTGTGTCAGCTGTGTTGTGTGTTTACCCGTGTCAGCTGTGTTGTGTGTTTCCCTGTGTCAGCTGTGTTGTGTGTTTCCCTGTGTCAGCTGTGTTGTGTGTTTCCCTGTGTCAGCTGTGTTGTGTGTTTCCCTGTGTCAGCTGTGTTGTGTGTTTCCCTGTGTCAGCTGTGTTGTGTGTTTCCCTGTGTCAGCTGTGTTGTGTGTTTCCCTGTGTCAGCTGTGTTGTGTGTTTCCCCGTGTCAGCTGTGTTGTGTGTTTCCCCGTGTCAGCTGTGTTGTGTGTTTCCCCGTGTCAGCTGTGTTGTGTGTTTCCCCGTGTCAGCTGTGTTGTGTGTTTCCCCGTGTCAGCTGTGTTGTGTGTTTCCCTGTGTCGGCTGTGTTGTGTGTTTCCCTGTGTCGGCTGTGTCGTGTGTTTGCCTGTGTCAGCTGTGTCGTGTGTTTGCCTGTGTCAGCTGTGTCACGTGTGTTTGCCTGTGTCAGCTGTGTTGTGTTTACCTGTGTCAGCTGTGTTGTGTGTTTACCTGTGTCAGCTGTGCTGTGTGTTTCCCCGTGTCAGCTGTGTTGTGTGTTTCCCTGTGTCAGCTGTGTTGTGTGTTTCCCTGTGTCAGCTGTGTTGTGTGTTTCCCTGTGTCAGCTGTGTTGTGTGTTTACCTGTGTCAGCTGTGTCACGTGTGTTTGCCTGTGTCAGCTGTGTTGTGTTTACCTGTGTCAGCTGTGTTGTGTGTTTGCCTGTGTCAGCTGTGCTGTGTGTTTCCCCGTGTGTCAGCTGTGTTGTGTGTTTACCTGTGTCAGCTGTGTTGTGTGTTTCCCTGTGTCAGCTGTGTTGTGTGTTTCCCCGTGTCAGCTGTGTTGTGTGTTTCCCTGTGTCAGCTGTGTTGTGTGTTTCCCTGTGTCAGCTGTGTTGTGTGTTTCCCTGTGTCAGCTGTGTTGTGTGTTTCCCTGTGTCAGCTGTGTTGTGTGTTTCCCCGTGTCAGCTGTGTTGTGTGTTTCCCTGTGTCAGCTGTGTTGTGTGTTTGCCTGTGTCAGCTGTGTTGTGTGTTTCCCTGTGTCAGCTGTGTTGTGTGTTTCCCTGTGTCAGCTGTGCTGTGTGTTTGCCTGTGTCGGCTGTGTTGTGTGTTTCCCTGTGTCAGCTGTGTTGTGTGTTTCCCTGTGTCAGCTGTGCTGTGTGTTTGCCTGTGTCGGCTGTGTTGTGTGTTTCCCTGTGTCAGCTGTGTTGTGTGTTTGCCTGTGTCAGCTGTGTTGTGTGTTTCCCTGTGTCAGCTGTGCTGTGTGTTTGCCTGTGTCGGCTGTGTTGTGTGTTTCCCTGTGTCAGCTGTGTTGTGTGTTTCCCTGTGTCAGCTGTGTTGTGTGTTTCCCTGTGTCAGCTGTGTTGTGTGTTTCCCTGTGTCAGCTGTGTTGTGTGTTTGCCTGTGTCGGCTGTGTTGTGTGTTTACCCGTGTCAGCTGTGTTGTGTGTTTCCCTGTGTCAGCTGTGTTGTGTGTTTCCCTGTGTCAGCTGTGTTGTGTGTTTCCCTGTGTCAGCTGTGTTGTGTGTTTCCCTGTGTCAGCTGTGTTGTGTGTTTCCCCGTGTCAGCTGTGTTGTGTGTTTCCCCGTGTCAGCTGTGTTGTGTGTTTCCCCGTGTCAGCTGTGTTGTGTGTTTCCCCGTGTCAGCTGTGTTGTGTGTTTCCCTGTGTCGGCTGTGTTGTGTGTTTCCCTGTGTCGGCTGTGTCGTGTGTTTGCCTGTGTCAGCTGTGTTGTGTGTTTGCCTGTGTCAGCTGTGTTGTGTTTCCCTGTGTCGGCTGTGTCGTGTGTTTCCCTGTGTCAGCTGTGTCGTGTGTTTGCCTGTGTCAGCTGTGTTGTGTGTTTGCCTGTGTCAGCTGTGTTGTGTTTCCCTGTGTCGGCTGTGTTGTGTGTTTACCTGTGTCAGCTGTGTTGTGTGTTTGCCTGTGTCAGCTGTGTCGTGTGTTTACCTGTGTCAGCTGTGTCACGTGTGTTTACCTGTGTCAGCTGTGTTGTGTGTTTCCCTGTGTCAGCTGTGTTGTGTGTTTGCCTGTGTCAGCTGTGTTGTGTGTTTCCCTGTGTCAGCTGTGTCGTGTGTTTCCCTGTGTCAGCTGTGTTGTGTGTTTCCCTGTGTCAGCTGTGTTGTGTGTTTCCCCGTGTCAGCTGTGTTGTGTGTTTACCTGTGTCAGCTGTGTTGTGTGTTTCCCTGTGTCAGCTGTGTTGTGTGTTTCCCTGTGTCAGCTGTGTTGTGTGTTTCCCTGTGTCAGCTGTGTTGTGTGTTTCCCCGTGTCAGCTGTGTTGTGTGTTTCCCTGTGTCAGCTGTGTCGTGTGTTTCCCTGTGTCAGCTGTGTTGTGTGTTTGCCTGTGTCAGCTGTGTTGTGTGTTTCCCTGTGTCAGCTGTGTTGTGTGTTTGCCTGTGTCAGCTGTGTTGTGTGTTTCCCTGTGTCAGCTGTGTTGTGTTTCCCTGTGTCAGCTGTGTTGTGTGTTTCCCTGTGTCAGCTGTGTTGTCGATGCCTCGAGAGAAAAGAAAGTGCAGAGCTGAAAGCACCAAAGTGACTGAAGGATTGCCGTAAAGCAGTATCTCTGGTCGTACGATGTTTATGACGTCACTGACATTTTAAAAGACTTTTTAAAGCAAATAAGTGACTCTGAAAAATCTAACACCCAGCAATGTGTAATTTCTTTGCATCTCCTTTCGAATACAACATTCAAATTACTAGACAAAAAATGATATCTTGAGAAAAGTGGATTTTGAGGGGTATAGCGCCATAGACCTCCATTCATCCTGCACTCGTCCTGTGAGCGCCCTCATGTGGAGCCAGAGTGGAACTGCACTCGTCCTGTGAGCGCCCTCATGTGGAGCCAGAGTGGAACTGCACTCGTCCTGTGAGCGCCCTCATGTGGAGCCAGAGTGGAACTGCACTCGTCCTGTGAGCGCCCTCATGTGGAGCCAGAGTGGAACTGCAGCCAGTTCAGAAGCCTGAAGTTTACTGAGAGTGGAAGTTCTCCCCTTATTAGACATTCTCTGATATTATCCAGTTCCTTCGTGTTGAAGATCGGATCATCACGCCGGTATGGAGAGTTTGTTGAGGATCAGTGGCGATGGCTGTCGTGTCGAACGGGTTCGTTTCTGCAAACGAGGTGCAAGCGTTTCTCAGGAGAGACTGAGAGAGATGACTTTGATACGAGGGAAGCAGCGAAGCGTTACTAATGTTCCCAGATGTGCAGGCCGGAGTTTCCCTGGAGAACGAAGGGTTTCGTTATGATCCGTAAAGATGAATGCGGATGAAGGGTTAATCGGGGAGGCATGCAACTAATATATATCTCCACACTCCCAGTTACTTGATACGTGGACGGTCACACTTTACAGTAAGAATCATTAGTTAACATTAACTAATAATGAACTGCAGCATTTGTTAATCTTTGTTAATGTAAATTTCAACATTTACTAATACTTTATTAAAATCTTGTTAACATTAGTTAATGCACTGTGAACTAACAATGAACAGCTGTATTTTAATTAACTAACGTTAACAAAGATTACAGTAACAAATGTATTGCTCATGGTTAGCTCATACATTAATGTTTAATAAATGAGCATTATTGTAGTGTTACAGATTACTTTAAGAATGGCAAACATTTCTTGTGTTACAAGTTTAAATATGCAAATGAGCGTGAATCTTATATAAAATTGATCACTGAAAGTTTCTTTGTGGAACCAAAAATGTTTCTTCTATGAAAACCCTTTATTTTGACTTTGAGAGGATTGTTTCAGCACTGTTTCATGGTTGAAATGGTTAACGCTGTTATTCTGCATGCTCTCTTTACTCTGATTCAGACAGATGTAGTTTCTTGTCATAAAGTTTCCTACTTTGGGAATATATTTGCTGATGTTTCTGGTCTTGCGCTGGAATGCGTGTTCATATACGCAGACCTGAAGCCTCAGGCACTAAAACTCTTTAATTTCCGAGGTTTTAGTCCTCAGATTCGTCAGCTATTCTGGGTTTCTCTCCTTTCATCTGGCGCCCGTATGCAGGTCCTGATCACGGGCCAGAAATGTGTTTGGTGTTATCTCAACCATGAGCTTTATTTTCTCCAAGTGTCATTACACCGAATTTAAAAATGAATTATAACACCTTATCTCTGTCCAAAACACCAGCTCGTTCCCACATTCATTACAGGTCTTTATATCCCCTAACGTTCACACACTGAGTGTGAGTGTGTGTGTGTGTGTGTGTGTGTGTGTGTGTGTGTGTGTGTGTGTGTGTTATTTCTGGAATTATTCTTTCCACTCAGCTTGAATTGCGGCCAAGTGATCTAAACGATGTGCAGTTAGTATCTTTAAAACCATGTGTCATTACAGTGTTTATTTGCAGATCTTTTGACATTTGTACATGCGAACATTTCTCAAGTATTTACAGAATGAATTAACCCTTTCAATACTAACATAAACTGAAATTATAGCTGGTAATTCAAAGTGTTTTACATTAAAATTATCTAGATGGATGGATGGATGGATGGATAGACAGATGGGTAGACTGGATAGACAGATGGATGGATGGATGGATGGATGGATGGATGGACGGACTGGATAGACAGATGGATGGATGGATGGATGGATGGATGGATGGATAGATGGATGGATGGATGGATAGACAGATGGATAGACTGGATAGACAGATGGATAGACAGATGGATGGATGGATGGATAGACAGATGGATGGATGGATGGATGGATAGACAGATGGATAGACAGATGGATAGATGGATGGATGGATAGATGGATAGATGGATGGATAGACAGATGGATAGACTGGATAGACAGATGGATAGACAGATGGATGGATGGATGGATAGACAGATGGATAGATGGATGGATGGATGGATGGATGGATAGACAGATGGATAGACGGATGGATGGATAGATGGATAGATGGATGGATGGATGGATGGATAGATAGATGGATAGATAGATAGATAGATGGATAGATAGGTAGATAGGTAGATAGATGGATGGATGGATGGATATTGTAATGCTTTTGAGTTATAGGATTTTTGTAACAACGCTGCTGTTTTTAAGTAACTTATTTTTATGGTACACAATTGTGTTAAAACTTTGGAAAGCCTTTGGAAACTGAATTAGCTTGTGCTGTTACACATACATACATTTATCTCATGCATGTGCTAAAGTTGAGTAGCAAATATGGCCAAATCAAAAGAGAACAAACTGTTTTATTCCATTAGAAAGTCTATGGCTACAAGAAGTTCTCCAAAACACTCAAAGTTTCTAGAGACCTATCTGGCAGGATTATTGTACAAGAAAACCTAATCATTATGGGGAATAAAATGTTTGATCAGAGCAACTGAGAAAAACACTCATTTTACTGCCAAAGACTTGCAGGCGGAGGATAAGAAGGAGGATTATCCGGAGGATAAGAAGAACCCTAGACAAGCATGGCCTTCATGTCGGGAAGTCTTGCCGAATGCCACTCTTGACTGAGAAGAACACAAAAGGCCGACTTGAATATGCTAAAACTCATTTGGATAGTCCTGTGGAGTCCTGGAATAATGTTTAATGGAGTGATGTGACCAAAACTGGAACATTGATGTTCTTCTGAGCAGAACAGGGTCAAACATGGAGGCGTCATCATTTTATGAATGGCTCAAAGTCGTTACTCTTTCAACGGCTTCTGATTGGCCCAAATCGTCAGTGAGTTCTGACCTTGTACCCGCGAAATACCGTTATCTTCATTCCACGTTCACACAGCGCATATAACCGGTAATTTACTGGTAATGTTACAGCTTCCTTTACTGGTAAATTGCCAGAACCAATGTACCGGTATAACCACTGTCCACTTTAGTGGCATGCAGCTATATATATCTGAATAATAGGAGCGGCCCACCAACTAAGAACTTAATTAACAAAGTTTCTCAATCAGGACTCCAATGAGTGTTTTCCCTCTTCCAAACAAACTGACGACTTCTATACTACTACCCTTTTTAAATACAAGAGGTTCTAACGCTCATGCACCCCCTAGTGGTGAGTATGAAAAAAATACCAAAGTAACAGCTAATACTGTTACACCGGTATATTTGAAAAGGTCCTGTACACACATGATCTGTTACCGGTAATTGACCAGTAAAGACTGTATGTGTGAAAGGGGCTAATGTCTTCTGTAGAGCTGTAGAATTTTGAATTTGAGTCATAATTTATTAATTTAGGGTAAAGCGTAAGATGCGCAAGTCTTCCCTATTGTGCCGTTTAATGGTAGCCTGGTTAAACCCAGACCATTCTCAGTAGTAACTGAGTTATGGTCTGGCAAAGCTTCATTAATAACTCATTTCCAAAGGGGCGTCACCAACGGACGTCGCTCAAATGCCTCTGGGCGCAGTTGGATAGACCTAAAACCAATCAGAGCGATCGGCATCATGTAAAGCCATATCCTGCGTCCCAAATCGCCTAAGTTACACTACGCCATAAAAGTATGTACTCTTTTTGTGAAGAAAAGGTATTTACTTTTGAATGTGTAGCAAAAAAGTAGGCAAGCTTTGGGACATACTACTTCATCATCTTTATCGGACGGATCTGTCGCGTGCATCCTGTCACTTAAACTGTCCTGTCAATCATTGTGTCACAGTTAAAATCCTCTATTAAATCTAATTTAATTTCCTACCGTTTCGGAGAGAAATGTAGAAGCACGTTCATCTGCCAGTGGGTCTTTCATGGAGACTGTCCTCATGTGTTTGCAATTTGAATATAATAATGCATTTAAAAGTTGCTGCGCTTCACCAACGGACGTCGCTCAATGGGCGCAATTGGCTAGACCTAAAACCAATCAGAGCGATCGTCATCGTGTAAAGTCCGCCCCAACGTTTCTGATTGGTGCCGCTATTTCGACGGATTAGAAATGGGCTTGAATGAGCTCTTTGCCAGACTACTTGCAGAGCAAATCTAAATTTGCCGGAAGTTGTCTGGGTTTTCCCAGGCTAGTTTAATGGAGTGATGTGACCAAACTGGAGATTTGATGCTCTTCTGAGCAGAAGAATGGTCAAACATGGAGGCGCTCCTGTCATGTTATTCTGTGGAAGTGGAAATCTTGACTGAATGAAGGACATCATGAATTCTTTGAAGTATCAAAGCCATTTTGGCAAAGATGGTGATGCCTTTGGTGCAGAGACTGAAGCTTGAGGATCAATGGACTTTCCTGCAGGATGGGAAAATCTTGGTTCAGGGATCAGTCGTAGACTGTTCTTGAGTGGCCTGGACAGTCTTCAAATTAACATCTCATTTAAAATATTTGGCGAAATTTAAAGAAAGCAGTGGTAATGTGAAAACCAAAGAATATCAGTGATCTGGAAGTTTCTTTAAGGGAGGAATGGGTCAATGGCGTGTTCAAGTCATGTCGAAAAGATCGTAACACACATGAACGCCACCACAAATACGAGTGGGAAGCTCGGGATTTTTTTCTAAAAAAGTCTAAATTATGATATAAAAAGCAAAAGTTATGACGTTAAAAGTAAACATTATGACATATTGGCCCGGTTTCACACACAGGGCTTAGACTAAGCCAGGATTAGGCCTTAGTTCAATTTGGACCTTTATAATGCCTTTTTAGACATGCCTTAGAAAAGAACATTACTGGTGTGCATTTTGAGTCACTAGCTGCATTTCCATTACCCTTCAAATTGCGCAAATTGAAATTGCGAATTGAAAATACGGCCAATGGAAACACGTCAATTTTGCAAAACCTCCCATATATCGCAAAAAAGTTTTCACGCTCGCATGAGTTTTTCAGGCAGTTTGAAAAAGGAATATTACGCAAAACTGCAATGGAAACAGTTTTTGCGCATTATAGTCACATGACGTAGATGGCGCGGTGTGTTTGGACAGAAGACGAGACAGAGTTCTTTATTGAACTCATAAAAGACAAAAGAATTACAAGAATAATGGATTCTAAATGACAAAGAAATGCCACAATCAAGACATCGAAGCAGAAATGAGGGAGAAACACCCCAAAACAAGTATAAGGGTCTTTCCTTGCTATTAATGCTTGGAAAACACACCTAGGTCTCCTTCCTTTAAAGGGGGGGTGAAATGCTCATTTTCACTCAATCTCCTGTTAATCTTGAGTACCTATAGAGTAGTATTGCATCCTTCATATCTCCAAAAAGTCTTTAGTTTTATTATATTTATAAAAGAAAGATAGGCTGTACCGAGTCTTTCCGGAAAAAAACGAGCGGCTGGAGGCGGGCCCTGTGGGCGAAGCTAAAGCTGTGCTAACGCGCCGAGCTAGTAACAACACACAGAGACAATAGAAGCAGTTTTACTCACCGAACCTTTATCATTGTGACTGCTCGATCCTTAAGCATTAGACGATCTGCAAATCCGTAGATCTGGGCTTTGTTTATAAAACAATCATCGTCGAAATGCAGGGAACAAACAGTCTTACACAACTCCGTTTATACTCAGGAAAAACAAACTCCATCCACTGGTGCCTTAACGCTGGGTTCTTTGGGAATCTGTGCAGGGTTGTCTTGCCCTGGCAACCAAAAACACACTTCTTTGGTGACATTGGCTTCCCAAAAGCCGGGCAGGGCGCTTTGATGGCGAACTGCTTTCGCTCTCTTGCTCTGGTCTACGAGTGCGCGCGCGCCCGCGATCTTACCGGAGAAGTGCCCTTAGGACCCATATAAGGAAATTCCGTTACATCTGACGTCACGAAGACCCATACTCGAAAAAAACTTTCCGAAACTTGTGACAAACCGGAAGGACAATTTTTGGCACAGAAATACTCCTTCAAACGTACAATTTAATTTTTGAAACTTTGTCCATGTTTAGCATGGGAATCCAACTCTTTAACAGTGTAAAAAACTCAGTATGCATGAAATAGCATTTCACCCCCCCTTTAATAATAACGGCTAGTGTGGTGCCTGTGATATACGTAAACCTGCCAATATCCATCGCCATAATTATTGGAATGACTTATCGTGAGAGAAAAAAATTACGTTTCAGTTGCATAACATCGGTTAATGGAAACACCGTCATTTCACAATAGTGAAATAAGCTAATGATCAATAAAATTCAGCTCATATCGGTTGCTTTCGGTGACGTGAACTCCATTAAATCTGCATATAGCGCTGAAATTGAAGATCGGATTTATATCCATTTTGCAAAAACACATTTATGTGACCAGGTGTAAATGAAATCGTTTTGATAAATCAGATCTGTAAAAACGCATGAAGTGGCCAGGTGTAAACAGCCCCTATGTTGCTGTCTGGGGTGTATCAGATGTCCTGTTAAAACTCATCTAACCAGTTGCTGTGTTTGATGTCCTCAGGGTGTGTGAAGGGCTCGTCGGACAGTCGTTCCCCTCGTCTGGCGCTAGAGAAGAGTCTCGGCTGGCCGTCCAAACACACACAGTGCCTCCACATGCTGAAACACCTGCATAATGGCGCCCGCATCACGGTCCAGATGCCGCCCAACATCGAGGGCCACTGGGTGTCCACCGGGTGAGAGCGTTAGAGCCTTTCTTTTCTTTTAAAAGGCCATTAGTATTTATGTATATTATCGATTTAATTGCAAGAATACTATTAGATGAGAACAAAACTTGAACTGAATTGATCTGAATAATGATACTATCAGCCCCTTTCACACAGCAATCCCAGTAAACTACCGTAAAATTGGCAGTAAAAATGACCCGGTAAATTACCGTAAAATTGCCAGTAAAAATGACCCGGTAAATTACCGTAAAATTGCCAGTAAAAATGACCCGGTAAATTGTCAGTCAAATTTACCTGATAAATTACCGTAAAATTGCCATAAAAATGGCTTTACAGGTAAATTCCGAAATATACTGTTTACACAAGCAACGGCGTTCTGGCTTTTTACCGGTAAGAGACCATTTATACATCAGCTCCAAAATACCGTTAAATTCTGTGATTTCAGTCATCTGAAGTGATCTTTAAACGCCACGCCGTTGTCTTCATCCACCCGCATGAGGAGAAGTGCTTTAGTCTCGCTATCACTCCAATTTGAAGACATTTGTAAACATTACTGAGTAAATGCGTCATAATTTTATGACCTCGTAGGTGCAACATACCTCTTCATTCCGTGTTCACACAGCGCATATTACCGGTAATTTACTGGTAATGTTACAATCTCCCTTACTGGTAAATTGCCGGATCCAATTCACCGGTATATTTTAAAAGGTCCTGTTCACACATGATCTGTTACCGGTAATTTACCAGAATTTTGAATTTGTGTCATAATTTATGAATTTTACAACATTAAAGTCGGCATAAAGCATAAGTTGCGCAAGTCTTTTCTACCCCTTTGTGCCGTAAATCTGAGTGAAAGGCTTCTCAAACAACAACAAATGTGGGCGGGGCTTAATTTTGTCCGTGGGGAATTGATTGGATGGTTATGGTTTGCTATTGGTGGATCTCATGTGAGTGACAGGTTGCCCCGCCCACATCATCAGAGAAGAGAAGAGATGCTGCGAGAGGAACTTATTCTGATTCAAGATTACCAGGAACATGAAGTTAAAACAATAATAATGTGCATAGATAAACAACTTATAATAAACACACTGTAAAAAAATTCTCTGTAAAATAATGGTAAAATACTGGCTGCAGATTCACCTGTTATTTTACAGTATTTATACTGTGAAAATATTTTACGGTTTATTACCGTAAACATGAAATTCATTTTTCCAAATTTACAGTAAAATACTGGCTGCAGAGTCGCCAGTAATCTACTGTAATTCTACAGTATTCATACTGTGAATTATTTAACAGCTTTTTTCTGTAAAATTAAATGCAGTACATTATCTCTGTAAAGCTGCTTTGAAACAATCTGTATTGTAAAAGGTGCTATATAAATAAAGGTGACTTGACTCTCTCTGTTCCCTCATGGCAGCTGTGAGGTACGACCCGGTCCAGAGTTTCTCACGCGCTCGTACCGCTTCTTTCACAACAACACCTTCCAGGCTCTCCAGTTCTACTACGCCGACAACCACTGCACTGCCCCGACATACACACTCCTCATCCGGGGCCGACTGCGACTCCGACAGGCGTCCTGGATTGTACGGGGCGGGACCGAGGCCGACTACCAGATCCACCGCACACAGGTATAGAAACATAAACACATGTTCAAATGTACGGATAAGGACATATTGGTAACACTTTACAGTAAGTTTTCAATAAGGTTGCAAAATTGGACAACACGTCAAGGTCAAGTTAATCAATACATTTTTAAGATCAAAAGATCTGTTAACAAATCAAACTGTAGCATTCTTTTACCGTTTACAGTCTTTTCACCGTAGCATTATTTTACCGTTTACCATTTTATCGTCTTTTCACCGTAGCATTATTTTACCGTTTACCGTTTTATCGTCTTTTCACTGTAGAATTCTTTTACCGTTTTTTCACCGTAGCATTATTTTACCGTTTTATCGTCTTTTCACCGTAGCATTATTTTACTGTTTTTTCACCGTAGCGTTATTTTACCGTTTACCGTTTTATCGTCTTTTCACTGTAGCAGTTTTTTACCGTTAAAATCACGATCGTTTTTTACAGTGTACTGTAGAAATAAACGTGTGTTGTCTCGACAGGTTGTGTGTCACTCGGCGTCGGTGGCTGAAGATCTCGGTCAGAAACTGAACCGCACCTGTAAAGGCTCCTCTCGGGACCCCGGATCCTGGGAGCCTCACGTGAGTTATGACCTGTGGAGCGACGAGAGCGTCTGTGACTGCGACTGGTACCGAGGCCTGAACTTCTCCATGCACGAGCTTCAGCTGCTGAGGCTGGAGAAACAGTACCTGCACCACAACCTGGATCACCTGGTGGAGGAGCTTTACCTGGGAGACGTTCACACCGACCCCGCGCAGAGGATTTACTACAGACCCTCCAGCTATCAGCCGGCGCTGCAGAACGCCGAGGTGAGCCCAGAAAACATTCAGTGAACATTCTGTCTGAAAACTGTGGTGAAGTCACTGTAATCGGCAGCCTGGAGTGACTTACTGCTGTAATAAGCAGGTTTGGAAAAAGCAACTAATAAATCATCTTAATAAATGTAAAATAACAAATATGTAAACATCCTTGAAAGAAAATTAATTTTATAGGCTTCAACATCAAATGTTAGTTTTTTTGTAAAAAAAAAATAAATAAAAAATAAATAAAATAAAAGCAATTTTCACATTTACAAAAACATACATTTAAAAAAATATTAATTATAAATCTAAAAAACATTATTATTCATTACAAAAACATTTTTTATTATAAAAATGTGTAAATATCCTTAAAAAAAGACGTTTTAAACATTTACAAAATGTATTAATATTATTATTATTCAGTACAAAAATGCACTATTATTAATTACAAATCTTTTTTCATTAAAAAGCAATTTGCAAATTTACAAAAAAGTGTTTAAACATTTACAAAAATGTATTAATTACAAAAAATAATATTATTATTCATTACAAAAATATTTTATTTTCATAAAAATATGTAAATATCCTGAAAAAATAGCAAACATAAAATATTAGTTTTTCTTCATTACAAACAAATTATTCATATTATTATTTATTACAAAAATATTATTATTCAGTACAAAAATGTATTATTATTATTATTAATTATAAAAATATTATTCATTACATTATTATAAATTACAAAAACTATATTATTCTAAAATATGTAAACATCATAAAAATAGCAAATATAAAAGTTTTTTTTACAAATTTACAAAAAAGTTTAAACATTAACAAAAATATTATTATTATTATTAATTACAAAAAAAATATATTATTATTCATTACAAAAAGTTATTTTTAGAAAAATATGTAAACATCCTAAAACATACTTACTTAAAACAACTGTCTTTTATCTACAAATGTATTTAAAACATTTACAACAATAGATTAAATTAATTATTAATATTATTATAATTAATTACAAAATGTATTATTATTTATAAAAAATATTGTTCATTACAAAAAACATTATTATTCATTACAAACACTTCAATTATTATTATAAAAATATGTAAACATCCTAAAAAAAGAAAAAAATATATAGCAAACATAAAACAGGTTTTCATTAAAGAGAAATTTACACATTTAAAAAAAAGAAAAAAAAAGTAGTATTATTAATATTATTCATTACAAAGCGTGTCAGTGAGAAGTGTGTGTGTGTGCGTGTGTGTGTTTTCCGAGACTGAGATGATGTTTGAGTTTAGGATGAAAGATCTTCTCTTAACGCTGAGATTCGTGATCTGTTGGTGTGTTGAAGGATGTTTATCTCTCTGCTCGACTTCTCCTTCATCTGGAAGAGTTTTATCAGGAGGATCTCAGTAATAATCATAATAATAATAAAAGAGAAGACGGCCTGCCTTGCTCTCGTCTCTGTTGAAACAAACCAAACCTCTTTCTGTATGAATTAATGTCTCAGCTTAGAGTAAACATGACTCTGGTTTGAGTCTCAGACTCGTGTTTTCTCTCAGTAAGAGGCAAAGACTTTTGACCAGCAGCGTTTAGTGATGAGAAGGGGAACACTTTACTACTAGAATGTACATCTCCTGAAGAAAATGTGAGTGGTGCTTGCAGTGGCAAAACTCGCAATTCGGTTGCTAGGGTGTTTCTAGTGGGTTGCTAAGGTGTCCTGGGTGGTTGCTAGGTTGTTGTTAGGGTATTCTGGGTGATTGGTATGGTGTTGCTAGGTGGTTGCTAAGGTATCCTGGGTGGTTGCTATGTGGTTGCTAGGGTGTTCTGGGTGGTTGGTAGGGTATTGCTAGGCGGTTGTTATGGTGTTCTTTGTGGTTGCTAAGATATTCTGGGTGGTTGCTAGGGTGTTCTGGGTGGTTGCTAGGGTGTTCTGGGTGGTTGCTAGGTGGTTGCTAGGGTGTTCTGGGTGAGCAATACATTTGTTACAGTATTTGTTAATCTCTGTCAACATTAGTTAATAAAAATACAGCTGTTCGTTGTTTGTTCATGTTAGTTCACAGTGCATTAACCAGTGTTAACAAGATTTTAATAAAAGTATTAGTAAACATTAAAAAAGATTAATAAATGCTGTAGAAGTGCAGTTCATTATTAGTTAATGCTAATGAATGTAGTTAACTAATGTAAACTAATGAACCTTATTGTGAAGTGTTGCCATGAAAAGACTCTGTTGAAAACTATAAACAGTTTTGCTGCTTCAGGAAAAACTTTGGGGTAAATAAGATTAAAAATGAAAGAAATTAAAGCAAGGATTCATTAAATTGACTTTTATAATGTTACAAAATATTATATATCAAATAAATGCTGTTCTTTTGAACTTGTGTTTTTTTGTTTGTTTTTGTGCAAAAGAACAGCTTTGTAAACACACACTGTATTATGTGCACGTTGCTTCGTTTTAGTAGTTGCTTTTGTGACACAAACCAGCTTCGGTCGACATGAGCTCGTAAAAAATGTAATATAGAAATTCCTCTTTATGGAAAGATGTTTACTTTTTTCTTGTGCTATTAAAAAACGGGTTGAAAAATCAGCCACAAGAGCCCATCGAAGAATAAGCCGGAAAGAAAAATCAAAAGTCCTCAAGCATGTGGCGTCCATTTCAATCCCATCATGCACTGCGTCATCGCACACCATTAAAGCCCTCATTAACACATCGTTCCTGATTTAGCCACTCGACGGACATGATTGCAATTCCATCCCTGAGTCTCAAAAGCAGAACCAGTGAGTGTGTGTGTGTGTGTGTGTGTGTGTTCAACGGTGGTTTTCTGGGTGGATCAAACTCTTGTTTTCTGCATGTGTGTATTCAGTGTCATGTGCCTCATGCATGGGTGCTTTTTATTGATTGTGTATTAATAGAAGCATAACTAGTTTGCAGTTTGAAAGTATCATTTATAGTAAAATATAATTTACAGTTTTGTAGTTTGAAAGTATAATTTACAGTTTAAATATAATTTACAGTTTTGCAGTTTGAAAGTATCATTTACAGTTTAAATATAATTTACAGTTTTGTAGTTTGAATGTATCATTTACAGTTTTGCAGTTTGAAAGTATCATTTACAGTTTAAATATAATTTACAGTTTTGTAGTTTGAATGTATCATTTACAGTTTTGCAGTTTGAAAGTATCATTTACAGTTTAAATATAATTTACAGTTTTGTAGTTTGAATGTATCATTTACAGTTTTGCAGTTTGAAAGTATCATTTACAGTTTAAATATAATTTACAGTTTTGTAGTTTGAATGTATCATTTACAGTTTAAATATCATTGTGAAAAGCGCTCTGCAAATAAATGTGAACTGAATTGAATTGAAGGTAATCAGATTCCGTGTTTCTGGTCTGTTGTCAGAACCACGACCTCAGCTGTGTCTCGTGTGGTATCGTGTCTCTCTCGGACCCCCTCCACCCGCCGGTTCTCCCGCACGGACCCGAGCTCACGGTGAGTCTCCACGGGCACTGGGTGTCCCGGCGCTGCGAGGTCCGGCCCGAGGTTCTGTTCCTCACACGACACTTCATCTTCCACGACAACAACAACACGTGGGAGGGCCGATACTACCATTACTCTGACCCGGTCTGCAAACACCCAGCGTTCAGCATCTACGCCAGAGGACGGTACAGTCGCGGGGTTCGGTCCACACGCGTCATGGGCGGCACCGAGTTCGTGTTCAAAGGTGAGACTCTTCGAATATCATTCACAACTCCTAACGTACAATCGCCTTGGGCCTGTTATTTTGCTGCAATAAGAAATCCAAAAACTAGTGTTGTCGATTTAATGCGTTAATTAGGCCAATTTAATTAATTATGGAAAAATATGATTTAACGCACCATAATTTGATATCTGGGTCGCATGGAATCCATGTGGGCCAGATCTGGGCCGTGTGGAATCCACGTGTGCCAGATGTGGGCCGGATCTGGGCCGTGTGGAATCCACGTGTGCCCGATGTGGGCCGGATCTGGGCCGTGAGGAATCCACGTGTGCCAGATGTGGGCCGGATCTGGGCCATGAGGAATCCACGTGTGCCCGATGTGGGCCGGATCTGGGCCGTGAGGAATCCACGTGTGCCAGATGTGGGCCAGATGTGGGCCGTGTGGAATCCACGTGTGCCAGATGTGGGCCGGATCTGGGCCGTGTGGAATCCACGTGTGCCCGATGTGGGCCGGATCTGGGCCGTGAGGAATCCACGTGTGCCAGATGTGGGCCGGATCTGGGCCATGAGGAATCCACGTGTGCCAGATGTGGGCCGGATCTGGGCCATGAGGAATCCACGTGTGCCAGATGTGGGCCGGATCTGGGCCGTGTGGAATCCACGTGTGCCAGATGTGGGCCAGATCTGGGCCGTGTGGAATCCATGTGTGCCAGATGTGGGCCGGATCTGGGCTGTGTGGAATCCACGTGTGCCAGATGTGGGCCAGATCTGGGCCATGAGGAATCCATGTGTGCCAGATGTGGGCCGGATCTGGGCCATGAGGAATCCATGTGTGCCAGATGTGGGCCGGATCTGGGCCGTGTGGAATCCACGTGTGCCAGATGTGGGCCGGATCTGGGTCATATGGAATCCACGTGTGCCAGATGTGGGCCGTATCTGGGCCGTGTGGAATCCACGTGTGCAAGATGTGGGCCGGATCTGGGCCATGAGGAATCCACGTGTGCCAGATGTGGGCCGGATCTGGGCCATGAGGAATCCACGTGTGCCAGATGTGGGCCGGATCTGGGTCATATGGAATCCACGTGTGCCAGATGTGGGCCGTATCTGGGCCGTGTGGAATCCACGTGTGCCAGATGCGGGCCGGATCTGGGCCATGAGGAATCCACGTGTGCCAGATGCGGGCCGGATCTGGGCCATGAGGAATCCACGTGTGCCAGATGCGGGCCAGATCTGGGCCATGAGGAATCCACGTGTGCCAGATGCGGGCCGGATCTGGGTATTAATGGACTTTAATGAACTAATTCTCCTTCCAGTGAACCACATGCGTGTGATGCCGATGGATCTCGCAACCACGTCTCTGCTGAACGTCTTCGAGGGGAACGAGTGTGGCGTTCAGGGTTCGTGGCGTGTTGGCGTGGAGCAGGACGTCACTCCGACCAATGGCTGCGTGGCGTTGGGGCTCCGCCTCCCGCACACGGAGTACGAGCTCTTCCGCGTGGAGACGGACGCTCACGGGCGAAACCTGCTCTACAACGGCCAGCGGCCCAGCGACGGCTCCAGCCCGGACCAGCCCGAGAGGAGAGCCACGTCCTATCAGATGCCATTACTCCAGTGCAGGTCAGAGGTCATCGCCGAGGGCCCGCAGCAACTCAGCAACCGTTGCCGGGGTGGTTACCATGGCGATCTGGCAACAATGGTGGCGATTTTGAGTTTATTCGCGTTTATGTTTGCAGACAAATAAGTGCATTTTCATGCCAGTTGCCGGGGTGGTTACCATGGCGATCTGGCGACGACGGTGGCGTTTTCAAGTTTATTCGCGTTTATGGGATTCTTTTGATGAAGGACCAATGTGGATGTTTCTGGAACATGTTTGACTTGAAGACCCAGAATGCACTTGTGTAATAATGATTGGACTAATTAAAACTGCTGCACAACGATAACCGCACTTTATTAGAACGAACGAAGCCCGACGCTTTCACTTCTGACGAGACTTTGTTTTCCACGAGTGTTGAAGGAAAAAAAAAAAAATCACGCCCGAAATGAAGATTCTGTCATTGTTTATTCACTTTCTTTCCCATTCATAGAGAGCAGGAGCCTCGCTCATAAAGACGAGTGGAAGACAATTTGAGAAATGTTCCTACAAACTATTTATAAATGTAAATGCACTCCAAATGTGTGTGTGTGTGTGTATATGTGTGAGTGTGTGTGTGTGTGTGTGTGTGAGTGTTTGTGTGAGTGTGAGAGTGTGTGTTTGAGTGTGAGTGTGTGTGTGAGAGTGTGTGTGTGTGTGTGAGTGTGTGTTTGAGTGTGAGTGTGTGTCTATAAATGTGTCCCTTACTGTCTCTGTAGGACTTATTTTGTTGGTGTGACTCGAGTAGCTTAAAAAAAAAAAAAAATTCTCGATTAACGTTTGACAGAAACCGACCAGCTCACAGGTTTGAAATGACAAATGCTAGAACTTTAATTTCTCTGTGTGTTTTCCCCCGTAAAGCATTCGTTGCAGAACGAGTGAGACGTGGACGTTCATATCAGAGGTATTTTTATACGAGAATGAGTTTAAGACGACGATATGAACCATTTCAAGGGCTACATGGAAGGAAAGGGAAATATTAAAGGTCCCATATTGTCAAAACTGAAATCTCCTGGCTTGTTTAATTCGTCTAGTGTCGATGAAACTACCATACAAGTTTCAAAACAGTCGATCCACAGACACATGCACACAGTCTGCATAAAGTAGCTGTGCCTTTCCACGAGCCGTTGTGACTTCTGTATAAATGTGATGTCAGAACTACTCAGTCTCCGCCTACAGTCCCACCCCCACCAATGGTGGGTCACTCTGAAAACAACAGGCCAATCAGAAGAGAGGCTCATGAATATTAAGTAGTCAGGCCAAACTCGACCTGTTCTTGGCGGAGCTCCTGAGAAACGAGCTGTAAAAATATACAGAGATGGTTTTTGGTTCTTATACCGCAAATATATATTCTTAAGGACATCAAAACCTACAATAAGGTCTACAATATGGGACCTTTAATAACTGTAGATAATCACTGCTGACTTTATAGAGCTGTTTTCAGGAGGGTTTTTAACACATGCTGTTTCAGGCCAGTCAAACTCCACGGACCACTGACCCTTCACATTCATCAACAGTATATTTATAAATATGCTGACGAAGTGGTAATATCGATTAGACATTATTCTTACATGTGCTGGAATGAACTGTCACTTTGCAAAATATCTTTATAGAAAAATTGCAGATATGCTGCAAAACATGATGTTCTTCCTCAGTGTTTCTGTCTCGTTTTCCAGCACAAACATCTAAAGATTCTTAAGAAGCAAAATTAAGGGTCAGTTGATGTTTTTTAATAAGTTTCATAGCTATAACATAGTTCATATTTCATACTGTATAATGTGGATGTATTATAGTGTCAATCCTGAGCGTGAAACACAAAATCACATTGAGAATTTAATGGAATAAAAATGTCCTGCTTTATTCTGACATTGCCGTCATTTTAAATGCATAAAAACACATTTAAGATGTTTATATCTGTTGTTTTGCTGTGTAATGAATATTAATAACTGTATATTAAGATCCATGTTTATCGACTACACACAGACATCAACCAAAAAAAATGTGTATTAACTGTTTAACCATTACATTCTTCAGCAAAGGACAACAGAATGACAATAAATTTGAAACTTGAACACGTTTGTCTTGAATGTGCGGAGCGACACTAAATATGTATGACTAAATATGACTAAAAAGTATATATGTATATGTATGTATATATATATATATATATATATATATAATAAACGATTAATATATTGAAAATGAATGAACTTTAGAAGCATTGCTGACGTACATGTAAAATAACGTGATCATTAAACAGAATATTAATAAAAACTGCGTAATGTTACTGAATGAAATGTTGAAATCATTTGCTCTGAATCCATGATGTAGTCTTTGACAAGAACGCAATTTTCTCAAGGTTTTGATCGAAATGTTGCCTTTGAATGAAACTTACCCACATTCAATTGTTGATTTAAAAATGCATGAAGCTAAAGTCTCTGTTCTTTAAAAAAAAAAAAAAAAAAAAAAAAAAAAAAATTATATATATATATATATATATATATATATATATATATATATATATATATATATATATATATATATATATATATAATTATTATTATTTATTTTTAGCTTCATGCATTCTTTTTATATATATATATGAAGAGTTCAGATGCAAAAGCCTCTAAATGCCATCTGAAATTTTCTTCTAGAATGATCATTTTTATCAAGCTTGTATATTGAAGTTCAGTAATTTCACTTAAATGACAATGAAGATTACCTATTAATTGTCATTTAAGTGAAATTACTGAACTTAAATATACAAGCTTGATAAAAATGATCATTCTAGAAGAAAATTTCAGATGGCACTTAGAGGCTTTTGCATCTGAACTCTTCAAATATATATATTGCATGTTCAGATATTCATACAACAAAATATACTGGTGGCCATGATTTTTTTTTTGGAGAAAATATACATATATAAAAAATGCTGCCGCTGACTGGCAACTTAAAAACAAAAAAACTGGCAGAAAAAGTTAACATGTGGAATAAATGTGGGTTCAAGTTATTAGACTCTATAAAAGCATCACTGTCTAAAATGAGTCTGATACAATCTTTATAAAACAAATAAAAGACACTGCAATATTCAAGCAGGTGCTTAATTTTATTTCACCATAAAAATCTGATAAATACGGTATTGTTAATTCTCAATATTTAACTTACTTAACTCAACAGTTCAAAGGTCACGAGTTTTAATAGTTAAAGTCCCCCTGTAGTCAATAATTTTATCCTTTAAAACACGTCTTTGATCAGAAAAATGACATAGTTAAGCGTTTATTTCCTTGAAAAAAAAAATTCTTCATGTCTTAAAATATCTTGATTGTAACTCGACACCCTTGCCTCATTTAGTATGCGCGGTTCTATGAATATGCAAATGAGCCCCGCCTCCACTCACTCACTCACTCAGAGATCCACTGGTTGACGATCACACGTTGATCTGATTGGTTACAAGGTAGTTTGTGACGTCAGAAACACCAGCGATTTCAAAGCGTGTTTTTGAGACTGTCTTTGGTTCACTGCAGTTTTAAGGAGGAAATACTCAGCAATGCTGTCGACTTATGAACTTACACATGCTTTGTCTTAAAGCACATTAAAAACACCACAGGGGGATTTTAAACATACGCAAGGCAGGTCAGACGTGAATTCACTGCAATACTGAAGTGCGACTTTGAGGAATATGAACAGCAAATACAAATAAAAGACACAAAATGCACATATTTTTTCCCGTTTATTTCTTCAATGTCGTCTAGTACGTCAGTGAACATTTGTGTGGATAAATGCAGTTCAGAGAAGAAAGTACATTAATAATATAATTCATAAATGATAATTACAGTAATAAAACAGTCTGCATTGGTATTGTTAGGAACAGAGAAGAAGAACAAATGTACACGTGAAGGAAAGGAGGCACCCGTGTCGCTCGGTCGACCGTTGATGACATCATCAGCACATGCGCGTTTGTTTTGGATGGAAGGATTAAAAATGATGACATTTACACTTTTCAATCGTTTTAGTAAAACTAAGATGGGGGTTTGGGGGGGGGGGGGGGATTCGCCTTCATCCGTCCTAATGAACCAGTTCATAACGTCCACTCCTCGACACAAAACAGCATGTGAACCAAAACAAACAAAGATGGAGTCGCTGGTCGGCCCGTCGGGGGGGTGATGATGATGATGATGATGATGATGCGGGCCAAACTTCGTCAACACCATCGCTCGCTCGTGTCGAAACCGTTCGTCAGATCCGCCTTCGTCTACAGGATGAACTTTCCCAGGAAGAATCCGATGAAGATGGCGGCGATGACGACCAGGAGTGAAGGGAGCGAACTGGTTGCGGACTCTCGTCCAATCGGAGGCCTGGAATTGGTCGTCGCGTGTTCGCTGCGCTGGAACTTTCTCAGTCTCAAACCCTCGTCCTGATGACGAACACAAACACAAAACAGCATTAGTTTATCCGATGAAGAGATGCATCATGGGATTAGGCCGGTCACCATCGTGTTCAGTTACAGAGGGAAAAACTCTTTCGGCTCCTATTGGAATTGCAAATATTATTCAATTATAAAAATAAGCAATTATTATTTATAATAATATTCAACTTTATCCAATGGGAGTCTATGGGAGCTTAAAAAAAACTATGGGTGCTGTTAAAAACTAGCCTAGAGCGCCCTCTGCTGTTTAAAAACTAGCCTAGATCGCCCTCTACTGTTTAAAAACTAGCCTAGATCGCCCTCTACTGTTAAAACTAGCCTAGATCGCCCTCTACTGTTAAAACTAGCCTAGAGCGCCCTCTGCTGTTAAAAACTAGCCTAGAGCGCCCTCTACTGTTAAAACTAGCCTAGAGCGCCCTCTGCTGTTAAAAACTAGCCTAGAGCGCCCTCTGCTGTTAAAAACTAGCCTAGAGCGCCTTCTGCTCTTTAAAAACTAGCCTAGAGCGCCCTCTACTGTTTAAAAACTAGCCTAGAGCGCCTTCTGCTCTTTAAAAACTAGCCTAGAGCGCCCTCTGCTGTTAAAACTAGCCTAGAGCGCCCTCTACTGTTAAAAACTAGCCTAGAGCGCCCTCTGCTGTTAAAAACTAGCCTAGAGCGCCTTCTGCTCTTTAAAAACTAGCCTAGAGCGCCTTCTGCTGTTAAAACTAGCCTAGAGCGCCCTCTACTGTTAAAAACTAGCCTAGAGCGCCCTCTGCTGTTAAAAACTAGCCTAGAGCGCCTTCTGCTCTTTAAAAACTAGCCTAGAGCGCCCTCTGCTGTTTAAAAACTAGCCTAGAGCGCCCTCTGCTGTTAAAAACTAGCCTAGAGCGCCCTCTGCTGTTAAAAACTAGCCTAGAGCGCCCTCTGCTGTTTAAAAACTAGCCTAAAGCGCCCTCTGCTGTTAAAAACTAGCCTAGAGCGCCCTCTGCTGTTAAAAACTAGCCTAGAGCGCCCTCTGCTGTTAAAAACTAGCCTAGAGCGCCCTCTGCTGTTAAAAACTAGCCTAGAGCGCCATCTGCTGTTAAAAACTAGCCTAAAGCGCCATCTGCTGTTAAAAACTAGCCTAGAGCGCCCTCTGCTGTTAAAAACTAGCCTAGAGCGCCTTCTGCTCTTTAAAAACTAGCCTAGAGCGCCATCTGCGGTCCTAGAGCGGCTTCTGCTGTTTAAAAACTAGCCTAGAGCGCCCTCTGCTGTTAAAAACTAGCCTAGAGCGCCGTCTGCTGTTTAAAAACTAGCCTAGAGCGCCCTCTGCTGTTTAAAAACTAGCCTAAAGCGCCATCTGCAGTTAAAAACTAGCCTAGAGCGCCCTCTGCTGTTAAAAACTAGCCTAGAGCGCCGTCTGCTGTTTAAAAACTAGCCTAAAGCGCCGTCTGCTGTTAAAAACTAGCCTAAAGCGCCCTCTGCTATTAAAAACTAGCCTAAAGCGCCTTCTGCTCTTTAAAAACTAGCCTAGAGCGCCATCTGCGGTCCTAGAGCGGCTTCTGCTGTTTAAAAACTAGCCTAGAGCGCCCTCTGCTGTTAAAAACTAGCCTAGAGCGCCCTCTGCTGTTAAAAACTAGCCTAGAGCGCCTTCTGCTCTTTAAAAACTAGCCTAGAGCGCCATCTGCGGTCCTAGAGCGGCTTCTGCTGTTTAAAAACTAGCCTAGAGCGCCCTCTGCTGTTAAAAACTAGCCTAGAGCGCCGTCTGCTGTTTAAAAACTAGCCTAGAGCGCCCTCTGCTGTTTAAAAACTAGCCTAAAGCGCCATCTGCAGTTAAAAACTAGCCTAGAGCGCCCTCTGCTGTTAAAAACTAGCCTAGAGCGCAGTCTGCTGTTAAAAACTAGCCTAGAGCGCCCTCTGCTGTTTAAAAACTAGCCTAAAGCGCCATCTGCAGTTAAAAACTAGCCTAGAGCGCCCTCTGCTGTTTAAAAACTAGCCTAAAGCGCCATCTGCTGTTAAAAACTAGCCTAGAGCGCCCTCTGCTGTTAAAAACTAGCCTAGAGCGCCTTCTGCTCTTTAAAAACTAGCCTAGAGCGCCATCTGCGGTCCTAGAGCGGCTTCTGCTGTTTAAAAACTAGCCTAGAGCGCCCTCTGCTGTTAAAAACTAGCCTAGAGCGCCGTCTGCTGTTTAAAAACTAGCCTAGAGCGCCCTCTGCTGTTTAAAAACTAGCCTAAAGCGCCATCTGCAGTTAAAAACTAGCCTAGAGCGCCCTCTGCTGTTAAAAACTAGCCTAGAGCGCCGTCTGCTGTTAAAAACTAGCCTAGAGCGCCCTCTGCTGTTTAAAAACTAGCCTAAAGCGCCATCTGCAGTTAAAAACTAGCCTAAAGCGCCATCTGCAGTTAAAAACTAGCCTAGAGCGCCCTCTGCAGTTAAAAACTAGCCTAGAGCGCCGTCTGCTGTTAAAAACTAGCCTAGAGCGCCCTCTGCTGTTTAAAAACTAGCCTAAAGCGCCCTCTGCTGTTAAAACTAGCCTAAAGCGCCATCTGCAGTTAAAAACTAGCCTAGAGCGCCCTCTGCAGTTAAAAACTAGCCTAAAGCGCCATCTGCAGTTAAAAACTAGCCTAGAGCGCCCTCTGCAGTTAAAAACTAGCCTAAAGCGCCATCTGCAGTTAAAAACTAGCCTAGAGCGCCCTCTGCAGTTAAAAACTAGCCTAAAGCGCCATCTGCAGTTAAAAACTAGCCTAGAGCGCCCTCTGCAGTTAAAAACTAGCCTAAAGCGCCCTCTGCTGTTTAAAAACTAGCCTAGAGCGCCCTCTGCTGTTAAAAACTAGCCTAGAGCGCCTTCTGCTCTTTAAAAACTAGCCTAGAGCGCCATCTGCGGTCCTAGAGCGGCTTCTGCTGTTTAAAAACTAGCCTAGAGCGCCCTCTGCTGTTAAAAACTAGCCTAGAGCGCCGTCTGCTGTTTAAAAACTAGCCTAGAGCGCCCTCTGCTGTTTAAAAACTAGCCTAAAGCGCCATCTGCAGTTAAAAACTAGCCTAGAGCGCCCTCTGCTGTTAAAAACTAGCCTAGAGCGCCGTCTGCTGTTAAAAACTAGCCTAGAGCGCCCTCTGCTGTTTAAAAACTAGCCTAAAGCGCCATCTGCAGTTAAAAACTAGCCTAAAGCGCCATCTGCAGTTAAAAACTAGCCTAGAGCGCCCTCTGCAGTTAAAAACTAGCCTAGAGCGCCCTCTGCTGTTAAAACTAGCCTTAAGCACCCTCTGCTGTGAATGCAGCACGATCGCAAACATAAATGAACAACTTTAAAGGAGATTTTCTCAATGTTTAAATTCTTGCGTCCTCAGAGTCCAGATGTTCAATAGTTGTATCTCAGCCAAATATTGTCCTATTCTAACAAACCATACATCAATGGAAAGCTTATTTATTCAGCTTTCAGATTATGAATACATCTCAATTTAAAAAAAATTGACCCATGTGAGCCCGTTTTG
>NC_137128.1:46620283-46670283 GCF_949319135.1 Squalius cephalus | reverse complement strand
CACTTTTTTTGATTAATCGCTTCTTTTTTTTTTTAAATGTGGTCGATTCGATATTGATTCTCAAAAGCCACGAATCGATCTTTTCCCCCCATGTACTTCTGCAAAAACTCAACATAATATCTGAGTTAGTTTTTCAAACAATTAACGCAAGTTATTTTGTTTTCCCATTTAACTTTAAAAACTTTAGCGTATTGAGACGAAAATTGGTGCATGTCATCAAAAGCATTGTCTGAGGCTACATGCAGCGTTTCGGCACAGCGCCACCTACTGGTCAGGAGATATGAAAAATGGCTCTTTTTGAATGGTTTGCCTAAAAATCCTAAAACTGTTCTCCTAACTCAGCATTTATTATGGTTTTAGCTTAAGTTAACTATAATAACCCTGGTTAAAATGTGCCGTCGGAGAAGCACGAATTAAAGACCACCATCGTGGCCAACAATCTGGGCCCTCCCAAACCGTTTCGATAGAAAATGAATGTTCTTTTCTGGCTGAATACTTTGGGTCCTGTGCTATAACCCAGCGTCAAACTTCCTCTCTCTCTCTCTCTCTCTCTTGATTCGACACTGAAGTGACTTAAACTGCAGTTCATCGACTGGCCACTAGAGACAGGCTCCAAAAGAGAGTCAATCCCATAGACCCCCATATTAAAATGCCCAACTTTACAGCATTAAAAAAAATATGTTTTTGGTCTATAAAGCTAATTCTGCCCTTCATGACGACTGTGAGGGGGGTGAATTTTTTTGCAACTCATCCGTTTAAATTATATTAAGCCTTAAAGTTCTGCATAATTAAGGGCGTGGCCACTTGAATGACAGGTGGATTGCAGCTGATGTCACTACTAGCCGTTTGTCTGCTGTCTGTTAGCGTCACGTCACCTCAGCTAATCCGCCTCGCCGCACATTTTTGTTTATCCGCAAGTGACGCGCGGCCAAGATGGCGACGGCTGGCTCCGCCCACTTTGGGCTTCAAGAACGCTCTTCAGAAACATTTCGGGTGACGTCACACACACTACGCACATGTTTTGTACAGTCTACGGTTCTGACCTGAGATGGTGAGCGTGGCTCCGGGCTCGATGATCCCGCTGTTGGGTCGTACGCAGTATCTGCGCGGCGCTGTGGTCTTCACTTTGAAACATACTTTCTTCTCTGAAGGATTCTTTAGCTTCAGGTTAGCAGTGACGACATCTGTGAAAGGACCTGAGAAGAAGAGGAGAACATCACAACAGGAACTCATGAACATTAGGGGTCACGAACATTAGGGGTCATGAACATTAGGGGTCACGAACATTAGGGGTCACGAACATTAGAGGTCATGAACAGAGGTCATGAACAGAGGTCATGAACAGAGGTCATGAACAGAGGAGGTCATGAACAGAGGAGGTCATGAACAGAGGTCATGAACATTAGGGGTCACGAACATTAGGGGTCACGAACATTAGAGGTCATGAACAGAGGTCATGAACAGAGGTCATGAACAGAGGTCATGAACAGAGGTCATGAACGGAGGAGGTCATGAACAGAGGTCATGAACATTAGGGGTCACGAACATTAGGGGTCACGAACAGAGGTCACGAACAGAGGTCACGAACAGAGGTCACGAACAGAGGTCACGAACAGAGGTCACGAACAGAGGTCACGAACAGAGGTCACGAACAGAGGTCACGAACATTAGGGGTCACGAACATTAGGGGTCACGAACATTAGGGGTCACGAACATTAGGGGTCACGAACATTAGGGGTCACGAACATTAGGGGTCACGAACATTAGGGGTCACGAACATTAGGGGTCACGAACATTAGGGGTCACGAACATTAGGGGTCACGAACATTAGGGGTCACGAACATTAGGGGTCACGAACATTAGGGGTCACGAACATTAGGGGTCACGAACATTAGGGGTCACGAACATTAGGGGTCACGAACATTAGGGGTCACGAACATTAGGGGTCACGAACATTAGGGGTCACGAACATTAGGGGTCACGAACATTAGGGGTCATGAACATTAGGGGTCACGAACATTAGAGGTCTTGAACATTAGGGGTCATGAACATTAGAGGTCTTGAACATTAGGGGTCATGAACATTAGGGGTCATGAACATTAGAGGTCTTGAACATTAGGGGTCTTGAACATTAGGGGTCTTGAACATTAGGGGTCTTGAACATTAGGGGTCTTGAACATTAGGGGTCATGAACATTAGGGGTCATGAACATTAGGGGTCATGAACATTAGGGGTCTTGAACATTAGGGGTCTTGAACATTAGGGGTCTTGAACATTAGGGGTCATGAACATTAGGGGTCATGAACATTAGGGGTCATGAACATTAGGGGTCTTGAACATTAGAGGTCTTGAACATTAGGGGTCATGAACATTAGGGGTCTTGAACATTAGAGGTCTTGAACATTAGGGGTCATGAACATTAGGGGTCATGAACATTAGGGGTCATGAACATTAGGGGTCATGAACATTAGAGGTCTTGAACATTAGGGGTCATGAACATTAGGGGTCACGAACATTAAAGGAGAACTCCGGTCAATTTTAACATTGAGCTCATTTTTTTGTACATTTGGAGTGCTGTCAATACAGAGAACAACGACAAAAATCGGTGTTGCCTACACCGAGTTATTCTATTTTGATGTTAGAGGTCTTGAACATTAGGGGTCATGAACATTAGGGGTCATGAACATTAGAGGTCTTGAACATTAGGGGTCATGAACATTAGGGGTCATGAACAGAGGAGGTCATGAACATTAGGGGTCATGAACATTAGGGGTCTTGAACATTAGGGGTCATGAACATTAGGGGTCATGAACATTAGGGGTCATGAACATTAGGGGTCATGAACAGAGGAGGTCATGAACATTAGAGGTCATGAACATTAGGGGTCATGAACATTAGAGGTCTTGAACATTAGGGGTCATGAACATTAGGGGTCATGAACATTAGGGGTCATGAACATTAGGGGTCATGAACATTAGGGGTCATGAACATTAGGGGTCACGAACATTAGAGGTCACGAACATTAGGGGTCATGAACATTAGAGGTCTTGAACATTAGGGGGTCATGAACATTAGGGGTCATGAACATTAGGGGTCATGAACATTAGGGGTCATGAACATTAGAGGTCACGAACATTAGGGGTCACGAACATTAAGGGTCACGAACATTAGGGGTCATGAACATTAGAGGTCACGAACATTAGGGGTCATGAACATTAGAGGTCTTGAACATTAGGGGGTCATGAACATTAGGGGTCATGAACATTAGGGGTCATGAACATTAGGGGTCATGAACATTAGAGGTCACGAACATTAAGGGTCACGAACATTAGGGGTCATGAACATTAGGGGTCACGAACATTAGGGGTCACGAACATTAAGGGTCACGAACATTAGGGGTCATGAACATTAGGGGTCATGAACATTAGGGGTCATGAACATTAGAGGTCACGAACATTAAGGGTCACGAACATTAAGGGTCACGAACATTAGGGGTCACGAACATTAGGGGTCATGAACATTAGGGGGGCAACGGAACATTGACCGATACCGATAATTCTTTACATTGGAAAAGCCGATAACTGATATATTGGCCAATAAACCGTATATGATTTTGAGAGCCTGATTACAAAAACACAAGTCTCACCATTAAAAGCCATGTCCTAAACACACAATTATGATGTTCTCATTATAATGTTATGTAGCCGATATGACAGCACATGTTGCACTTTACTGTATTTTCCTTTTTTGGAGTGATTCCAATAAGTTTAAGCAATTCAAAACTATCATGTTGAACATCTGAAGGAAATAATCCATTATTTATAATCTGTTCTAATATATTGACCAAATTTTCTTACGTGGGGCTGATAATGACAGCAATGGACAAAAAAAATGGACAGATAAACAACATCCTCACATTAAAATCACACAATTATAACACTATTCTGTACTTTTGTTTTTTCTTATTATATTATATATTTCTTATTAAAATAGTAATTTTAAGTTTTTATAAGCTTTATATTAAACAGTTTTCATATTACACATGATCAGAATGTGGAATAACTGTTTAAAATAAAGGATTTAAAGTTTTTTTAATGTATAATTTAGATTTTTCATCTGATTGATCAAAAAAAAAAATCGATTATCAAAATAACAGCAAGTTGCAGCCCTACTATAACGCATGCATATGCATCTTTAAATTATGTTAATTAGGCTAATTATGATTTTAATGTGTACAAACAAAAGTTAATATCTCTTTCTTCATTTGTTAACAATGTTGCACATCAATTTTGACTTTAACTCTCTCACATCACCGCTTAAAGATGATAATAATAACCGAGCGAGTGTCATGAGAACAGAGATGCCGACACGTCAAACCGAGACGAGACTCGAACACACGGCACAAAGACTCGTGTGTTTCAGACGCCTTATTGAATAATGTAATTCCTCAATTACCATAAAATCACAATTTTCTGGCATTTCAGCTGCACCGCTTTTAAGGTCTTTTAAAGAGATCAATCAATGACGCTGACCGTCATTAAACCTCGTACGACTGGAAGCACATCACGCCATACACTCCCACAATACACCGGGAAAACGCAACACAAAGCAGCAGATACCGTGTGACCCTGGATCACAAAACCAGACACAAGTAGCACGGGTTATTTGAGGCAAAAGCCAACAATACACTGTATGGGTCAATAATCATGAGGATATTAAGTAAAGATAAAGATATTTGTAAATTTCCTACCGTAAATATATAAAATAGAGCCCGACCGATATATCGGCAGGCCGATATTATCGGTCGATATTAGGCATTTTCAAAACTATCGGTATCGGCATTTATAACGGCCGATAAATGAATATTTCAAAAATAAAATAAAAACGGACGAAACACCCTTCAACCATGTTATGAGTGTTGGCGTTGTATAGTTTGTCCACCAGAGGGCACTCTACACCGTCCCTGTTGGCAACACTCGTGTATAACGCGCCACACATTCTGCAACCTGCTGATCCAGCCAGAGTCGGGCAGAGAGAACCGCGAGTGAGATCATCGGTGAAGTGTGTTCATGGTGAGTTGGTAACGACTCACGAGACATACATTGCTTGAATAACAATTAAAAGAACATCCCTATCAGTTCTCTTAACTCAAATAAGGATGACAAAATTCGTGACTCATGTCCACTTTTGCTGCGGTTAAATAAGCCGAGAGTGAAGCGGAACAACGCGACGTAGGCTATATTCACATAAAATGTTAACACTGCAGTTCACAAAAGTTCATAATGTGCATGTGCTTTAATGCTTTGTCGGTTAAACATTTAATTTTAAATACTGATGCGCTGTTCTAACGTGTGCGTTTCTCAGCGCGTACATGTGAAGCTCACATGCACTAAAAGCCTTTCTACCAGCGCCTGGATACTGGACTAAGTTATCTTTCGAGTCTTATTGTGCTAATACTGTTAAATACACACAAGATTTACATAAACAAAGTCGGTTGTCTAAAGTGAAGGCAAAATTGAGAGAAAATCTGCTTGTCAAATGCGTGTACATTAGACGTGTCGTGCTCAGCTCTTAAAGAGACAGTAGCAATTGTAAACACATTGCCGCTTGTCCTTAAAGGGATAGTTCACCCAATAATAAAAATGATCTCATTATTTACAGGCACTCTAATGTTGTTCCAACTGTATTAATTTCCTTCTAATATTTTTCTAATATTAATAGTTTGAAGAATGTGGGTAACCAAACAGTAGCTGGTCCCCATTGACTTCCAAAGGAGAAAAATATACTATGGAAGTCACTGGGGTACATCAACTGTTTGGTTACCCACATTCATCCAAATAACTTATTTTCAACAGAAGAAAAAAACAACTTGAGAGAGTAAATTATGACAATTTGAATTTGTTGTCAATTTGAATGTGAAATTGTTGTTTTTGTTCAAAGGACTAAACGTTTAGTCTTAAAAAAAAATCTTAAGTTTGTATTTTTATACATTTTATTTATCAGAACTTTAATATATTTTGATGTTCCTCTGTTCTGTTGTGACAATAAAAGAAACAAGTTTCTTTTTAAAATGCATTATCATATTATTTTAGTTAAAACTCATAAATAACTACAAATAACTAATGTTAGGGAAATTTGTTAATGTTTTGTTGCGCGTTTCTGAAAAAAAATAAAAAATATCGTCCGATATATCGGAATATCGGATTTTAAAACCAACAAATATTTGTACCGGTATCGGCCTTCAAAATCCTTTATCGGTCGTGCTCTAGTACCCATCAAAAGTTTGTACACACCAATTGTAAAGTGTGTCCAAACTTACTGTACTATAATACACATAAATAATATTGCTACTGTATTATAATATACACATAAATAATATCGGCCGATATATCGGTATCTGGCTTTTTTTTATCGGTATCGGCATCGGCGCCCAAAAATCCATATCGGTCGGGCTCTAATATAAAACATGTATTTGTGTGAGTGAATGCTGCACAATCGCCAACATCTCTCAATGTTTCGATTTTTTTGCATCCTCAGATTCCAGACAGTTCAATAGTTGCATCTCATCCAAATATTGTCCAATCATAAACCACACATCAATGCAAAGCTCATTTATTCAACTTTCAGATCATTTATAAATCTCAATTTAAAAAAATTTACCCATGTTTTTGTTTTGTGGTCCAGGGTCACATATTATAATATTGTGAATTCGTTTTTTTTTTTTTTTTAATCAGTTAACGTTTATTTTATTTTAAGCAACAAAATTGTGCACTAAAAAAAATTAAATTTTTGCCTCTTGATAAATTTAATGCATTAAAATAAGCTAAAGTTAACACTATTGTTTAATATTTTGTTACAACTTAATTTAATTGTGTTCAATCAACCTACTTAACCCTTAATCAGTGTTTGGGGTCAATTTAGATTTAATTAAGATCGTCATTTAAGTGATTTTTTTCTTTAAAAAATCATTTTTCATGAGCCAATTTATGGCCTAGTTGAGTAATTGTGCAGTAAATAGGTAAAAAACTTCCAAATTTCCACAAAAACACAGCATAAATGTATAGTTGAGAAGTAAATAAAAAAAATGATATATAGTTTTCCATATAAAAAAATGTATATTTCCTTATGCAATCGCTCTTTAAAAGTTTGGGGTCTATCAGACGTTATCCTTTTTGAACACTGATTAAGGGTTAATTAATTTGTGTGAAAACTACATGAATCATTTTTGTTGACTAACTGGGCAGTGGATCTGTAGTTCCCAGCATGCTTTGCAAGGGACTGCATTAGGAGGGTGAATTTAGGGATTAAAGTGTTATTTCATGTGTTTTTCAGTAAATGGAAAGATGTTGTTAGTTAATGTTAGTGTTTAATATTCAGTTATGTTAGAAACTTAGAGAACTTTCTGTAATGTTTTTGAATTTTGTGGTTACCATTATGCAGAAGAGTGTGTTTAGTTTAGGGCTGTGGGCACTCAGTATACTTACTATACATGCATTAAACCTCACTCGCAGGCCTGCATAAGTAATATTCAATATTACGCTGTAAAAAATGGTTTTAATTAAATTGAACACTTGTAGCTTCTATCATTGGAAATAACTGTAGAGTCAAATTAGCTAAAATTATAATGTTGGCGATTTTAGGCAGGGCAAAAATTAAATGTAGTCAACCTGACAAAACTTTATCTAGCAGGAATGACTAAATTAATTTAAGTTCATACAACAAGATTACAATAAATCATTTCTAACAAATTCGATTTTGTTGGAAAAATGTAATTCATTTTCGTGGAAAAGTTTACTTTAATTTAATCAAGTTCGTTCAACATCTTATTTTTTTGAGTGTGTGTGGTAAGTGATGTCACTGTGGTAAACGCAACTTTCATATTTATAGCAATCAGGAACACGGTTTAATTACTGTGCAGCTTCAGGGTGTGTGGATCCTGCTTTGAGTTGATCTATCACATCATGTGATTTATTCCAGATCTGGTTTCACTGCGTTCAGATGCCGGAGAAACCTTCCTCTGTGCAAAACATGTATTAGAAACATATGATCCATAAATGTGGCAAACATGGAGGCTAATTATTCTTTATAACATCATCATTTAAACGACGTTAAAGTTGGCATGTGTGCTTGAAGCGCACTAAAGTACAAAGACGCAACAGAGGCGGTGTCACGACGTTAGCAGAAGAAATTACATTAGCGGCGCGAGAAATAAAAGCTCCGTTTGTGAAATAATATTGTTAAAATTATACAATTATCACCTGCTATCTGCTCACACGCTCTGACAATAAGAGCTTTGCAGGACTACACATTATTTTGATGATTGGTCAAAAAATAAATCTGTTAAATCTGATTCTGTTGCATAGACTTGAATGAAGATTAATACTTTATTGACATAGATATGAAAATATTGATATTTAATATTATTTTAATATAGGCCTATTTTTTGTCCAATTTTTGCGTTGCTTTAAACGAAAGTGTGGTTATTTTAATGGCTTGCATTTTTTAATTCAGATTCAGTAAAATTAATAAAAAATTCTAATAATAATAATAATAAAAAAACGAATTTAAAATAAGATTTTTTTTTTTTTTTTACGTAATTTTCGTTTCGGTTTAATTAGCGCGATTTCATATCAGCCTATGAGCTTCATATTGGCCACTAGGGCTGGGTATATTGACACAAATTTCACAATTCGATTAGATTTCGATTCACAAGCTTGCAATTTGATTCGATTCAATATTGATTATTTTGGATATCAGGTACAACACATGGTAAATTTAAAATCTCTTCACTAATGCTGTGAACTATGGGAGTCAGTTGTAGCCTATAGGCTTCATTAGCCTACTATAATATTGAAGGTAAAAAATAACTGATTTGTATAAAAACTTAAATTACACTTTTATTTATTTTTATAATAATAAAGTTATATGAAATGTAAATATCTAAACGGTGGCTGTTATTAAAAAAAAAAGATTTATTCAAACATGCATTAAATACTGAAGGACATTAACAATTATTATGAATATGTATAATGGTGCATATATTTAGCAAAATGCTCCAGAGTTAATTGTTCTCGCTGACTAACGAGTTTATGGTCACTGGATGTGGTTTTTCTGAGGTAAATGTGACGCTACATGACATTGTTTACAAGCTGTTTTACTGATGTCTTTCCACGGTTGAAACACTGATTGGGCGACTCCATGTCACATGATACGGACTTCGATAAGTTGTACTCTACCTTTTAACACACTTTCAGAAGCTCATTCATGTTTATCTCGCGCTGTAACTGGTGTTATTAAGGCGGAGGAGAAGAGCATGTGCTTCTCTAGAGCTGAGCCAGAGCGATCTCACGCCACAGCGACAAAACGCTATTTATGTTTTTCAATTTCGTAAGAAAATGGACGTAATTTGAAATCTGAGACTTTGTTTCATATCAATAGTAACAAAGCACAAAGATTACTGTGATTTATTGGATGGGATGCGCTACAATGTTCCATTCATTCATCAGCTGAAAACAGGAGGACTAATCGAGTCTTGAGATTTAAGAATCGACATCGGTTCGTAAAAATGAGAATCGATTAAAATCGAGAAATCGATATTTTTTACCCTATTGTCCACCAGAATTTGCATGGAAATGTGTGTTTATTTATATGACAGAAAACAGGACAATTTGGTACAACCAGCATCTCTCCTCACAATCAAATCCCGCTTCAGCTTTTCCGATGGTCTTTTGGATCAGATGAACGGAGATGACATGCAATTAGCCTTCAAAAGCCAGGATCTTATGACTGAGCATGTCACACATTAGTGGATTAGAGGAGTCCTGCAGGACCAAGCCAAGGAATGGACTTATTTTTGTAAATACCAGATGCTCGACCTTGGAAATTAGCTTCTGCTGAACTTGTGAGGAGGAGGATTGTTGTGCGCAACATGAGAAGTGAATAAACTCACATCAGAGAAGCATTGAAGGGAATCATAATCATGTCAAGGATGAGAGAGAAATCTAATTAAAAACGGTGTGACTTCAGGTCAAACATATGAACGTTCATGATCCCCACTGAGAAGATTTCTGTCTGATGCCAGACGACAATACCAGTTTTCTGTTCTTCTACTGTACACACAGTTAGTCGTTTAAGCTCAACTACTAATGGAGCAACAGATAGTTAAATAAATGATTGACATGTTTACATTAGATATAACCTGATAAATCAATGTTTTTCATGCAATTTTGACTCTATTTTGCTTCCATAACATTTCAGACTAGTAGAAAGAAAACTACGCATTTAAGTGTTTATTTTATTACATCTGTAGATTTCATATCTTTAAAGGCGGTGTATATTCTGAGGGTTTGTTCATTTATCATATTATATTAAAAACATGGTCAATTTTCTGATTTACACATCCCAATGAATTATGAAACTGGCTTCATTCAATGTTCAGATTTCTAGAAATGTATGCAAATGCATATTTAATCAGATAATGCCTAATTTGCATATTTTCTACGTAACATTTCAGGAAACCTGCAGTATTGGGATTAAAGGAGAACTCCGGTCAATTTTAACATTGAGCTCATTTTATTGTACATTTGGAGTGCTGTCAATACAGAGAACAACGACAAAAATCTGTGTTGCCTACACCATATTATCCTCTTTTTAAAATTTGCACCCTGTTGACTTCAATGGGGCAATGTTTAAACCTGCTTTTAGCCTCTTAACATCCTTGATGTGTCATTACAAGTGCACAGAAAATGTGAGTGATTCCTTCTGAGTGAACACGAGTGAGTCTGACTGCAGTAGATGTGAAAGAAATGTATAAAAATTGATGTTATTTAAGCCAGCGCAAATACCTGTTTACATCCTGTTTTTCGGTTGAAGTCCAAAGTAGTCGATTACCGAGTTCACGCGCATAGGTTTCGTTACCAATGATCACGCGCGTGAACTCGGCAATCGACTACTTTGGACTTCAACCGAAAAACAGGATGTAAACAGGTATTTGCGCTGGCTTAAATAACATCAATTTTTATACATTTCTTTCACATCTACTGCAGTCAGACTCACTCGTGTTCACTCAGAAGGAATCACTCACATTTTCTGTGCACTTGTAATGACACATCAAGGATGTTAAGAGGCTAAAAGCAGGTTTAAACATTGCCCCATTGAAGTCAACAGGGTGCAAATTTTAAAAAGAGGATAATATGGTGTAGGCAACACCGATTTTTGTCGTTGTTCTCTGTATTGACAGCACTCCAAATGTACAAAAAAATGAGCTCAATGTTAAAATTGACCGGAGTTCTCCTTTAATCAAACTGGCGGGAACGCGTGGATAAACCGTACATGAACACATGGAAAATGAAAATGTCTATTTCAAGAGCATCACACTCCAACCAGACACGATGCCAACATGTGATTTCTGCAGTTAATAATCCACAAACCGTTTGAGATGAACAGATATTTAATGCATTTCGCTTCCTCTAAACACAATCCTTGCTCTCGTCTCCCAAACACTTCCTCCTGCATAATCTGTTTTTTTCTTCTTCTCCTTTTCACCGCAAATCAGCGCACAGATAATTTGGATCACAAATCTTCTTGCTTCTAAGCCTGCGTGTCCACTAGCCAGCTAAACGCCTAGCTGTGAGCCCTTGAGAGAGTTTTGGCAGCGCAGCATTTTTTCAGTTGAGACGCTTTGCTTGTTATGATACGGAATATCCGCGAAAGTGTTACTAGTGTCTCATTCCACACATATTTTGTTTCTGTGTTGATTCTATATTAAAATGTCAATATAATGTAACGTATTTTCTTTAGCTCTTGTTTTAAATGATTTTGTTCTGTTATTATGCGTGTTGTTGTCGTCTGTTGACGTTGTACAAGCAGAATGTGGTGGTTGGTCGGTGTGGTATTAGCCCCGCCCCTCCTCCACTGTGATTGGACGGTTGGGTAAAAAGTGACACTGATGAGCGCTGTGTTATATGGTGCGTTCAAGTCATCTCGTATAGATCGTATTTACGAGCTGAACGCACTTGAACGCCACCACAATGTCGTAAATACCAGTGGGGAGCTCGGGATTTTCTCTAAGCTCCGATCTTTACGAGTTGGGGGCGTGTCAGTGATTAACGCGGAATACACAATACGTAAAGGTATTTAGCTGTGATATTGTCAGGCTTTTCTATTAACAGCTCAGTTAGCTATAATCGCCAACACAGAATATGATAGTATTATAATATAACAATGCAACATGTAACAATGTGTTGGCAGTGGCTTCATAAATTAATTAAACACATAAAAATACAAAGTACACCTGATGCACATTTCTTTGTTCTTCATTTTCTAGAACAAGAGTTTAAGAACCTTACTGTATTTTTGTGTAATTAATTAAGAGAAAGTACTCCGCCATTTTGCTCCGACGAAAGTGACTTGAACGCACATGCCGTTATACGCTGATTTCACGCAGCCGCCATTTTGAAATCGAAAGCGAGGCTCCGGTGGGAAAAACCCCGGAAGTAAAGATAAACAACAATGCCTTTGGACTACCAACCTGAAGCTGCTGCCGCGATTTACACTTTTGGATGTTAATATCCAATATAGGATATGTATATAGTTCATTCCTGCTTCTTTTTTTACTTTCTGAATTATATAAAAAAATATATATATTTATAAATGAATTTCACTGTATATAGTCTAAAGTATGAAAGAAATGTATGTACAGTTTTAGAATTGACATAACATCATTAAACACAACAATACGCCATCGCATTCACGACTCTCCTGTGATTAAAGGCGACACTTCCGGTTTTCTTCCCACCGGAGCCTCGCTTTCGATTTGAAAATGGCGGCTGCGTGAAATCAGCGTATAAGCACGACTTCCGTACGTACGAACTTCCCAGGAGGACTTGAACGCACCATTACCCAAAGTTGAACACTCTTCAACTCTCGACGACCAGTAAAAAACGGCGAGCGCTTCAGCGTGAAAAAAAACAAAAAAAAACGCTCAGCGCCTCATTACGTTTTAAAATCGCGGCGCTCCCATTGAAAACAATTGAAAATATATGCCAGCCGCGTGAAAAAACGCTTTGGTGAACACACGGCCTAATAGAGGCTATCATTTTTAATAACAATTTCAGTCTCACATGTGATCTTGCGTTATTTCCTTATCACTTCTTGCGTGTGTTTGGTTGTGAAACGTAGTTTGTGGATCAGACAGAAGTTGTCAGCGATTCTTCCTCTTGTAAAGTCATGCGGTGTGAAACCCCATCGTGTGTGTGTGTGAACACAGCAGTGGCTGAATGCTCCCACAGATAGTCGTGCAGTGTGAGAAGAACAGTGACCCGGCTACTGTGAAAATCGTGCAGTGTGAACTCGGCATAAAAATGACAATTTAGGGCGTTTTCACATCTGAAAGTCTGCACCAAAGTTCATGTTTTGATACATTCGGTAAGTTTTGGTTTGGTTTCACATTGCAATTATGCGAGCGCACTGAAGAACTTTACATGACACACTTGCGTTCTGTCGTCATCATCTATACATACAACCGGCTTAGCGTCATAGAACGTCTCTGAAAAGGTTCACGCCCACTTTTAGGGGAAAACAATCCGGCGAGCGCCATACACAGTATCGGATTGAGGACGTGTACTAACCCTTACAAACATGTAATTTGTATTTAAACATTTTTTTTTCACACAGTAGGCTACCCCTATTATGTATTTGTATTTAATAAATTTTTTCCACACAGTATTTTGTATTTTTATTTTATTTTAAATACATTTCCATGTATTTATGCCCATCTCTGCCTGCCATCATCATAAATATCTTGCTGTTATGGAAATATCATGAATTACGGATGATGCTATCGAAAGCTAAATCAGGCTAGTTGTATGGCTGGACAGAAAAGTGCACTCAGTAGCTACTCTAAATATAAAGACATAATATTATACATTTAAAGATGTTTACTTCTTAAAACCGTAGTAAAATCATTCACTGGCTACCTGGTGACTCGATGAGGTACGAGTAAATGTCCGGGTAATACACTTCTGGCCACTGGGTGGGGTTGTTAGACCAATTTGACGCTGGTAGAATGAAAGGGACATGTTTTTAAGTTGCCCAAATTAAGTTTATAAATGTATCGTTCACGCTCTATGGAAGGCAGGGTGGACATATAATTACTCGACATATTTCATCTAAGTGATTTCTGAAGTTATACACGTCTGCCGGCTGTGTACGGACGTTGTTTTGTGCCGCTATTTTGTATTGAAGTCTATGGGAAGTCTGGCTTGTTTTCCCCTAAAAAGGGGCGGTTACGAAATTGACAGTGAAGTTCCCGGATGTGCCGGTTGTATGTATATGGGCTGCATCTTCACATTGGTTGGTTTGTAAATGGACGTGCATCTGATTCAAACTGCTTTCGCGCGTCGGCTGGCGCTGAGCCAGAGTCGGACGCGTTCAGCGCAAGCGGCAACATTCTGATCTGAAAAATGAAGCCTACCCGGAAGTGCGAAAAACTGCAATACATCGAAAATCCGCTAGAGGGAGGTCCCAAAAGGGAGCAAATGTCCATAGCCCCCATGTTAAAATGTCCGTTTTCACAGCATAAATTCATGTTTTTACAAGTTGGTCCCATGGACTTTTATTGTATTTTTCGATAGGTTCCGAGTGCCTGACAACTGTGAGGGGGGTGAATTTTTTTCTAACTCGTTAGTTTAGATCGTATTTAGTTATAAAATATATGACAATAAGGGCGTGGTTAACTTTGATTGACAGCTTGATTGACAGCTGACAAGGCAGCGCCACGGAGAATGACAACATAAGAAGCGCCATTTTTTAATACAGTTGACATATAATACTACTGTTTCTGTATCATGAAATGTAGTTTTAAGAGTTTTTCAGGCGAGAATGTAGTTGTTTAAAGCTCAAATCTGTGGTTTATTTAAAGATTTATGAAAATTGTATCCAGATGATCCAGCGATGACCGGGCGCTCGGCGCGATGTACCCCGCCTGGAGCAGTCTTTCATCGGCTTGACGTTCTGAGGTTTGCCGCCAATGCCGCTGACTCTGGCGTCTCTGTAGTGGTTAAACATGAGATATAATTCATCTTGTGTATATCTAATGGGCGATTTTTGGTCTCGTGAATCTATATTTTTTTCCCTGGGCAATCGTTTTGGCTGAGGGGAAGTTTCATAACTTTATAAGCTATTTAACTTTACCGATGTATGGTTAGACTCGCGCTGACTTTGTATGTTTGACTGAATTGTTTGCTTTATTTGTATAGCTTCTTATACCTTTTACTTATACTTTTATAATGGCTAACATTGATAAAACTGAAATTTAACAAAAAGAGACTGGGTTGAGTTTTTGTCATTTTACATTTTAATACAACGAAGATGATAATGTTGTTTACTGCAAAATCTGTTGTTTAGTACAAATGCACATATTGCCTGGACCATAAAATGTTTAATATTTTTATATTATATTTAAAATGAAAAGAGGCAGGTTTGTGTTTTATATATTTTTTTTTTTTTTCATAAATAGGCAAACGTTATGTGCAGTTGAATATAATCAATATGCGTTGCCTGAACCACATTTGTGTGGCTATAATGTTTAAGATTTCTTTAAATGAAAACGAAAAGAGTTAGTATGGTGTTTTATAACATATTTCGTTGCCTGAAATATACACAGAGATAACCTGAGTAGCAGAGCGAGCTGAGTGATGTGCGCTGCGTTAGAAGGTGGGCGGGGTTAGGATTTCCCAAGATTTTCCAAGATGGCGCCGCCCATACCCCCCATAAACGGCTTCAAACCCGTTCTTCAGAAAGTCTATGGGTGACGTCACAGACGCTTTGTCCATATTTTTTACAGTCTATGGTTCAGCGCTGTCATATATCACAACTAAGCAGTGTTTTCAACCTCATAATGCTTATTTTAGGTTTCAGATATTTAAATACACATAAGCACGAGTAAAACAATACATTTGGAGTTTGTAAAATACACACTGATGTCTGTGGAAGCAGCAATAACAATCTATTCAAATATAATTTGCCGACATGTGTTATTCATATCAGACAAACATAGTGGAAGTAACTATAAAGTTTACTCTATTCTTCTCAGTTCACCGGCCACTTTCTTGCATTCATTTCGGGAGAAACTGAATTCACGTGCTGTAAATCCGACTGACAGGACAACATTGCGGCGCCCATCTCATGTTATAGATCAAGATTATTTATAAAGGTTTTTAAATGACCAAACACACTTACACGTATTTTAGAATCGGAATATCAGATAGTTGATGACATGGTAAGCAAGTTTGTGAATATTTTGAATAAAAAAGGAAAACCGAAATAAAAGCGACATCTGTCATACAGTATTATTGTGGCTGCGGTGTATCGCGTGACGCGTCGCCATGGAAACATTAAAGGGAACGTTCGCCTTGAAAAACTCACTCTGGGGGGGGGGGGGGGGGGTCAGTAAGAATATATTAAACTTACGCGTGAAAGGGTTAAAGAAAAGATCGATAATAAATTTGTGTGTGCTGTAAAGAGGTTAGAAAAAAATTAGGGATGTCCCGATCAGGTTTTTTTGCCCTCGAGTCCGAGTCCGAGTCATTTGATTTTGAGTATCTGCCGATACCGAGTCCCGATCCGATACTTAATACATAAAAAAAGAATAAAGAAGAGCGAAAAAACAGATCCAGGATGTTCCTTATTTTTTATTTAATTCACCTTATTTTAACATTCAACAACTCTGTTAACAAACAGAGCACTTCTGTGAGGTAGCTTGAACAATCAAGTAATACATAAATTCTTCACTTTTGGACTTTAGTGCAACAGTAAATATAAAAAAAGTCTAATATATAAACAAATAGCACCTCAACTTAAAATACCCGGCAGGCATGTAAACAAATAAAAAATAAAAGTGCTACAGTGTATGCAAAGCCAGTAATGTGCTTTTAGGAACTGCACTCCTAACTCTTACGCCGGTTTCACACTGCACTGTTAGCAGAGCGTGCAGCGCGTATTTTTTTTCGCCGCCCATGTTACCAGATTAAACCAGGCTTTAGAGCATTCAGAGGCACGCAGAGGCGGCGCGGCAGTGCGTAGCAGAGCAGAGCAGCAGTGCCGCGATCGTTTCGGCGCCGAGTCTATTTTTGCTGCGCCGCTTTTGCTGAATTAAAGTGACAATACATTGATCATGGCCAAAATACACCGCAGTTTTATCCAAAAAGTGCATTGATGATATCTATTGTGTTTTAAACAGTCAATCAAATGACCAACAGCAATTTAAAAAGAAAACAAATGTCCAAAAACAAACTTGTTGCCATAACAATAAAATCAAAGATGAAACAAAAGTTATATAAATGAAATTATTAATAAAATAAGCTTCTTGACAAGTCTTTTCTCTTAAATGTATGTGAAAACGAAAAAAGCAATGCCAACTTATCCATTATGGAGTACTCTGTCTGTAGCCTAAACAACCCGCGGTTCAGCCGCGCGTAACAAACGCTGCCAGTGTGAAAGCAAAACGCACGTGTCCTGCTCCTGCTCACCATACGCACTGCTCCTGCGCTGCTTACTAACGCGTGCAATGTGAAACCGGCGTAACTCTGTGCCACCGCATAAATATTGATGTGTTAAAAAATAATGAGAATATATATATCCGAGTCCTGATCGGGAGGTAACGTCCGATTCCGATCGAGTCTGAAAACACGTGATCGGGCCCGATTTCCGATCATGTGATCGGATCGGGACATCCCTAAAAAAAATTAAATCGGAATCGGCTAAAATCGGTATCGGCAGGTCAAACTCAATGACAAATCGGAAATCGGAATCGGCCTAGAAAATTGTAATTGGTGCATCTCTAATTACGGCATCACTCCCTGCAGCACCAGCTATACTCGAGGCTAGTTCACATTCGCAAAATGAACGTCCTCGTTGTGCGAACATTTTATGGTCGCCGGCAGGAAAGGAGGAGAAGACTCAAGCAATCCTGCGGGAACCACCAGAACTTCCTGTAAATGTTCTGAAAGTCCGAACCAAACAGAAAATGCGTTCACACTAGTTTGACCGTTTGATCCGGACAGAGACTACCTCTTTTTGTCTGACCAAATTTCGTCCGTTTGGTCCGGGGGAGGGTTCACACCTGTCATTTTGATTCGGATCAAACTGAAAAGTCTGAAAATCCGGACCAAACAAGGTAGGTGTGACAGGGCCCTTAGCGGCTAAGCTAGAGGACTAGCGTAGAGCCCTGGAGATGTAAAGACGCTCAATCCCGCCAGGAGTGTGAGAAGCAGGGCAGCGGCGGGTTGGTGGACTGTATTTAGCTCAGGGTTCCTCATTCATTTACTGAGTTACAGAGCCATCCAGAACATCAACACATCGCCCCTGCGCTTCTGCAGCCGGCCAGCACAACACCAAACCACGGCTGGGATTCGACCGGATCCTCTGGAAGCTCGTTTATAGGGGTGCACGATTCAGAAAATGTCACGATTCGATTCGATATTGATTTTTAGGCTCAAGATTCGATTCAAAAACGATTCTCGATTCAAAAAAACGATTCACAGTATGTAAATGTTAGGGGTGGGAATCTTTAGTCACCTCACGATCCGATCCGATTCCAGAATGATTCTTTTTCTCCCATCCCTACTCGTTTACACCACAAAATAAAACAAATAAAAAAGCTAATTGCAACCTTTTAATCTCGTAATTCTGACCTTTTTTTTTTTTGCTTGCAATTAAAGAGTTTTTACCTTTTGTCTCTGGAAATTTAGAAAAAAAAATTCTGACTTTTTTCTTAGAATCATGAGATATAAACTATCGCAATTGAGAGAACATGACACTAAAATAATCCAAAACATTCGTTTAATAGCATGAAAACCCTACATAAATGTACATAAATAATATGAATGAAATGAGAGCTGTCCCACTGAGGATTCTGGGATTGACGGAATCCGGCTCTTCAGAGCAAGAGCTTCTGACAAAATGCTAATTGCAGTCTAAATATTTAATTAATTTGAATTGTTTACTTGTTAATCGGGTTGAATGAATGATTCAATGACTCAATCAGGACTTCACCGGTTTCTTTACTCGATGAATCAGCGTTTTTGAACGAATCTCTTGAATTAATGATTCAATGGAAAGTAGATTTGTTTTAATTGTATCGCCACCTACTGGTGTAACATTATAATCGCCCTCTTTTAACGATCAATCGCTCTAAAGTGAATGTTTTCGTTAGCTGAAATAAATATAACAACAGAAAACTAAATAGCCAACATACTAGTGAAAAAGAAAAGAAAACGCATTATAACAAACTGATTTAGTCTTTGCTGTGGTATGAAATTTGCAATTAAGAGTAATGAAATTCTTCAGGTATTAACGACTGAAGTTCTGACATCTTGATGACCCTAAACGACAGCACCGCTACCGGATCAGAGGAAGTTCAGGAGGAATAAAGAAAGATCTGTTTCTAATCATAATCTCATGCTGCCACTTACTGTCAGCAGAACTTGCCCAAAAAAACATGATTAAGATCTTGAACGCAAAGGTCTCGAGAGTCCGGCCATACGTCAAACTCCCTGCCAAGACGCCCAGACACTTTATCTCAGGCTCCAGAGCCTCACCAAAGTCTTTTTCATGCAAAGACGTTATTAATAACTCTAAGGCATAACCCAAAATCAAGCAGATCCTAGACTAGAGTTTAAAAGTGTGGGGGTCTTTAAAATAAATTAATATTTTTATACAGTAAGGATGCATGAAATTGATCAAAAGAGACATTTATAATGTTACAAAAGATTCTATTTAAAAAAAATGCGGTTCTTTTGAACTTTCTATTCAACAAAGAATCATGAAAAATAAAATATGAAGCCGTTTTCAACATTGATAATCATCATAAATGTTTCTTGATCATCAAATCATCATATTAGAATAACTATGTAATAACTATATAACCTAACTTCTGAAGGATCATGTGACACTGAAGACTGGAGTAATGATGCTGAACATTCAGCTTTGATCACATGATATAAATTACACTATTATATATTCACATAGAAAACAGATGATTTACATTACAATAATATTTCACAATTTGTACTGTATTTTTGATCAAATAAGTGCAGTCTTATAAGAGTCTCTTTCAAAGCATCAAAAAATCTTACCAACCACAAACTTTTAAACAATTAAAGCAAAAAATTACACAATTAATTGCTAAAAGATCACGATCTCAATTCAAACACACCGAATTGATATTTGTATATTATATAATATTAAATATCATATTACATCATATTTGTATATATTTATTGGTTGTATTATTATTTTTACAATTAATTTTAATCTGTTCATCATTATATATTTTTATTAATTTATTACTATCTAATTTTTACTTTAATATTCGCTATTTATGCATTTATTTGATTAATTTATTCATATCAAATTTGTATTTTTAATCTATTTAATATTTTTATCATTTCTTTTTTTACACAGTTTTTTTCTCTAAACATATTTAGAATATTATAATTAAATGTTATAATTATATCTGACATTTTTGGGAAGTATTATTGATCATTTATATTTAAGTTATTTTATGTTATATTAAAATTAGGGCTGTCAAACGATTAATCGCATCCAAAATAAAAGTTTGTTTTTACATAATATATGTGTGTGTATGGTGTATAATTATTTTCTATATATAAATACACACACAAGCATGTATATATTTAAGAAATATTTGCATGTATATACTGTGTATTATATATAATTTATATTATATATAAATATTTTATATATAAATAACACATTTTTCTTAAATATATATGCATGTGTGTGTATTTATATATAGAAAATAATTATACTCCATACACACATATATATTATGTAAACACAAACTTTTATTTTGGATGCGATTAATCGCGATTAATCGTTTGACAGCCCTAATTAAAATATTAAAAAATATTACAAATTTTATGTTTATATTAACTCATTAAAGTACTGTTATAGTACTGTGTTTATTCATTTATTTTGATTTAATTTATATTTATTTGTTTATTTATTTTAATGTAATTATGTATTTATTTATAGCTTTTATTATTTGTTTACATTTAAATTTTATCACACTTTTTCTGTAAACATTTCCACATACTTTCGGGAGTTTGAAGATTCCAGCACTGAATCGCGTCTCAAGAGTCCGACTGTGATCAGGATTACAAAACCTACATCTGACGAACACCGCTGAGTATTTCGCCATTAAACGAGTCAATTTAATTGAGTTCTGGTTGATCATCTGTTCCCAGAGTCTCACAAAACACACCCCAGAACGTCTTCGGTTATAATCAGCCGTATCACAGCATTAGTTACTCATTTATCCAGGACGCCTCAGAGAACAAACACAGACCAACTATCGTAAAAACACTCCCAAATGTTATCCCACCTATACATGAACCGCTCCATTATTTATGGCGTATTGGAGCAGATACCGCGGTACATAAAGGTAATAATCCATTCCTATGGTACTATGACCATCTGATACTGTACGAACTCCTGTACAGTGTTGTATCAGCAGGTACTTTGAGATATACCATGGTATTTACAGTATAAGGTAATGAGGTTTTCAAACTGGAGTCGCCGGCTGTAAACTATAGACTTATAAAAGTAATGCTTTAAATCATAGTTATGAAATTATGCCATAAAAAGTCATAATTATGGCATGTAAATATCTTTACATTATGGCATGTAAATATAGAAATGTGAAATTTTTTTTATATATAGGCCTATATATATATATTAGGGCTGTCAAAAGATTAATCGCGATTAATCGCATCCAAAATAAAAGTTTGTGTTTACATAATATGTGTGTGTACTGTGTATAATTATTTTGTATATATAAATACACACACATGCATGTATATATTTAAGAAATATTTGCATACATATACTGTATATATTTATATATAATTTATATTATATATAAATATAATTTTTTTATATATAAATTACACATTTTTATTAAATATATACAAGCATGTGTGTGTATTAATATATACAAATTTAATTATACACAGTACACACACATATATTATTTAAACACAAACTTTTATTTTGGATGCGATTAATCTTTTGACAGCCCTAATATATATATATAAAGATTTAAAGAAATACATAAACATTTGATTCAAATAAATAATAATTAAAATAAAAAAATATTAGTTATTAATTAATCTATTAAGACTAATTAAATTAGATTAAAAGAAACAAAAATTGATAAATGCATATATAAATAAAAAGTAGATTAAAATTAAATAAACAAATAGGCCTAAAGATATAAATTTAAAAATAAATAAACAAAACCAAACATTTGATTGAAATAAATAATAACATTAAAATAAATAAGTTCAATTCAATACACGTTTATTTGTATAGCGCTTTTGACAATACACATCATTTAAGTAAATAAATTAAAAATTAATTAATCTATTAAACATTAAATTAGATTAAAATTTGATGAATAAGTAGATTAGAGTAGTAGATTAGTTGAAAGTAGATTAAAATTAAATAATACATTTAACAGTATTACTATAGTGAGTGGAAAAAATAAATGCATTTATGTTCATAAGAGATAAATGACTTTTAAATTTTAAGATGGTGCCATACAAGATTGAAAAATAAAGTACCACGGTATAATATGACGAGAGAAGCTATCAGATGGTAAAGCTACTGTACTTTGATATTACCTTTGTAATAAAATACCTTCACTAACCTACTCCATAAGGAAGTACCATGGTACAATCCAAAATAAACATGGCAGTACCATGGTACCTGAAATGAATTGACTTTCTTTTAAAAGTACCATGCACATATTATGGTTCATAAAATGCTATATCATACCGAAGTAGTACGGTACAGTAACAGTACTTTAATTCAAAGGTTTTTCTTTATTAACGCATCCACGTAAGCACTGGACAGCTACATTTCTGCATTTGTTCCCTTAAAATGACGTGGCAGTGTTAAACAAGCCCGACAACCGAATCCAAACCGACACCAGGTCCAGTCGCCTCCCTGCTGACTGTGTGTTGTGAGACCGGGACGCGCGAGCAGGAGCGGCCGCTTGTCAGTTAATCGAGCGCGGGGATCCAACGCGGCCCACACCGCTTTTCTGCATAATAGCGTAACAAAACCCGCGTACAGTTTACTAGACCCCACTGAATGTCAGCGTTACTCCCTTACCTTTGAATTTCAGGTCGTTCGGAGGGTCTAAGACGAGGATTTGCTCCAGTTTGGACATGTTTCTGGCCGGGAAGGTGACGGTTGGTTCCGGAGGTCAATCCCAAACCCTTCCACTGAGTCACTCAGTGAGCGCGCCGGCGGCGGGAGTGCGCAGCGCGTTCCCACATGGATGCGCGGGGCGGTCTGTTCGCGTTCTGTTAACTAAACTCGATTTGTTATGTCCATATTGGTAAATAAATTCAATATAAGCTGTAATTTCGGCCCCGTGGCCTTTGGACCCAGAACATTCTCCCTGTTAAACGTTTTAGAAAGTCAAAAGTATTGACATACTAATTCATAATTTAGAATAAAAGTCAAAATGATGACTTAAAAAAAAAAAAAAAAAAAAAAATCGAAATGATGGCATACTAGGTCTAAATCGAAATTATGAGATATTTACATGCCATAATTATGACTTTTTATGGCATAATTTCATAAGTATGATTTAAAGCATTACTTTTATAAGTATATGCCTAAAATATAGAGGAACTACAGTAATTATACACCAAATTATGTTGTTGTTGTTGTTGTTGTTGTTTTAAAAAAAACGTCCGTGTTCTGCGTCACAGGACTTTTTTATTCTATGTTTTTATTGAATGCCAGTCACATGCAAATAATTAATATGACAATAATCCAAATATAGGCTACAACAGATCGGAAAAGAAAATATAGAGTGTCATTTGCGTGACAGGACTTTTGTTTGTGAATAAACTCGTAAACTCGATTTGATTTGTTGTAAACTCGATTTGTTAGGTCCATATTGGTAAATAAATTCAATATAAGCTGTAATTTCGGCCCCGTGGCCTTTGGACCCAGAACATTCTCCCACGTAAACGTTTAGAAAGTCAAAATGATGGCATACTAAGTCATCATTTTTAATTTTTATGTAATATTTATGGCAGTATAATTAATTAATTAATTAATTAATTATGTAATAATTTTTATTCATTGAAATGATGAGATATTTACATGTCATAATTATGTCTTTTATGGCATCATTTCATAGTTATGATTTAAAGCATTCCTTTTTTAAGTTTAAAGTTTTTATAGTTCATTGTTAATGCCTAAAATATGGAGGAACTACAGTAATTATACACCAAATTATGTTTTTTTTTTGTTTTTTTTAAACGTCCGTGTTCTGCGTGACAGGACTTTTTTTTTTTATTATTGAATGCCAGTCACATACAAATAATAAACATGACAATAATCCAACATATAATGTACACATATTAAACAAATATAGACTACAACAAACATGAAAAGAAAATACAGTGTAATTTGCGTGACAGGACTTTTGTTTGTGAAACGGCTGCTGTACGTGTCATCACGTCGCTCTTGCGTCATCAGGCTGCGTCGCCTTCTGCGTACACATGTGAGCAGAAGCACTGGTAAGCTCAATATTACATACTATTTATTATTTATGTGCTTATCACATTTTTTTGCACGCTTATCAGTGCAATAATTGATCGTGCTGATTAATCTAGTGACTCGATACTTAAGCGATTGTCGCTCGTATTATTGTCAACTATTTTCATACTATTGACAGTAACATAACAGGAGTCAGGACCATCGTTTTAATAACATGGTGATTTGTACAATTACCATTGTTGTTTTAGTGGTATTCTTCGACATACCATGCTCTAGCATGGAAAATACCGTTTAAAATACTATAATAATCAAAGTACTATGGAAGACCATAACCGCCACAAGTAAATAAAAAATATCATGCTTTAGTAAATGTAAAGTATGACACAAAAAGTCACAATTATAGTAAACAATGTCTAAATTATGACATGCTACACCATTACTGTGATATTATATAGTCGAAATGATGACTTTCTATGTCATAATTAAGACTTTTATGTCATGAATATGATTTTTACGTCATATTTTTTGGATCTTATAAATGACTTTGTATGTCATATTTGCAACTTTTATCTCAATATTATTATTTACAGAAACATAATGTTTTTCTTATGTGGTGGAAATGTGATTTTTATTGTTTTACTCTTACCGTGATGATAAGGTATTTCTGTAGTATCATGTGAACATATGAATATGGTAATTTAATTATTGGTTTAGTACAACAACAACAACAAAAATACTGTGGCAGTGCCATATTAATACCATCATAATACAGTGTTTCCTCAGATAATAATCAAATGTATGTTTGAGATCAAGGTGATGCTTGAGAAGATGGAAGCCAAAGGTCAAAGGTTATTGAAGGGTAAACAGAAGGGTCATAAACGGGCCGTCCAGGGGAACATCGGTGACGGCGGGTCGAAGAAGCAGCGGCTCGACGGCGGGACGGTCAGTTACTTCCGGCGCGTCAGTGACCGACTGAAGGAGGGATTCACCGACGAGGAGGACAGAGGTGAGTCTGAAGAAAACAAGATGACCCTGATGGTGTGTGTTCAGGTGTGTGTGCGCTCAGGTGTGTGTGCGCTCAGGTGTGTGTGTTCAGGTGTGTGTGTTCAGGTGTGTTGTTGTGTTCAGGTGTGTGTGTGCACTCAGGTGTGTGTGTTCAGGTGTGTGTGTTCAGGTGTGTGTGTGCGCTCAGGTGTGTGTGTTCAGGTGTGTTGTTGTGTTCAGGTGTGTGTGTGCGCTCAGGTGTGTGTGTTCAGGTGTGTGTGTTCAGGTGTGTGTGTTTAGGTGTGTGTGTTCAGGTGTGTGTGTGCGCTCAGGTGTGTGTGTTCAGTTGTGTGTGTTCAGATGTGTGTGTGTGTTCAGGTGTGTTGTTGTGTTCAGGTGTGTGTGCGCTCAGGTGTGTTGTTGTGTGTTCAGGTGTGGTGTTGTGTGCTCAGGTGTGTTGTTGTGTGTTCAGGTGTGTTGTTGTGTGTCCAGGTGTGTTGTTGTGTGTCCAGGTGTGTTGTTGTGTGTCCAGGTGTGTTGTTGTGTGTCCAGGTGTGTTGTTGTGTGTTCAGGTGTGTTGTGCTCAGGTGTGTTGTGTGTTCAGGTGTGTTGTTGTTGTTGTTGTTGTTGTGTGTTCAGGTGTGTTATTGTTGTGTGTTCAGGTGTGTTGTGCTCAGGTGTGTTGTTGTGTGTTCAGGTGTGTTGTGCTCAGGTGTGTTGTGTGTTCAGGTGTGTTGTTGTTGTTGTTGTTGTTGTTGTTGTGTGTTCAGGTGTGTTATTGTTGTGTGTTCAGGTGTGTTGTTGTGTGTTCAGGTGTGTTGTTGTGTGTTGTTGTTGTTGTTGTTGTTGTGTGTTCAGGTGTGTTGTTGTGTGTCCAGGTGTGGTGTTGTGTGTCCAGGTGTGTTGTTGTGTGTCCAGGTGTGTTGTTGTGTGTCCAGGTGTGTTGTTGTGTGTTCAGGTGTGTTGTGCTCAGGTGTGTTGTGTGTTCAGGTGTGTTCAGGTGTGTTCAGGTGTGTTCAGGTGTGTTGTTGTGTGTTCAGGTGTGTTGTTGTGTGTTCAGGTGTGTTGTTGTGTTCAGGTGTGTTGTTGTGTGCTCAGGTGTGTAGTTGTGTGCTCAGGTGTGTTGTTGTGTGCTCAGGTGTGTAGTTGTGTGTTCAGGTGTGTAGTTGTGTGCTCAGGTGTGTAGTTGTGTGCTCAGGTGTGTTGTTGTGTGCTCAGGTGTGTAGTTGTGTGCTCAGGTGTGTAGTTGTGTGCTCAGGTGTGTTGTTGTGTGCTCAGGTGTGTAGTTGTGTGTTCAGGTGTGTAGTTGTGTGCTCAGGTGTGTAGTTGTGTGCTCAGGTGTGTAGTTGTGTGCTCAGGTGTGTAGTTGTGTGTTCAGGTGTGTAGTTGTGTGCTCAGGTGTGTAGGTGTGTGCTCAGGTGTGTTGTTGTGTGCTCAGGTGTGTAGTTGTGTGTTCAGGTGTGTAGTTGTGTGCTCAGGTGTGTTGTTGTGTGCTCAGGTGTGTAGTTGTGTGCTCAGGTGTGTAGTTGTGTGCTCAGGTGTGTAGTTGTGTGCTCAGGTGTGTAGTTGTGTGCTCAGGTGTGTAGGTGTGTGCTCAGGTGTGTTGTTGTGTGCTCAGGTGTGTAGTTGTGTGTTCAGGTGTGTAGTTGTGTGCTCAGGTGTATTGTTGTGTGTTCAGGTGTGTTGTTGTGTGCTCAGGTGTGTAGTTGTGTGCTCAGGTGTGTAGTTGTGTGCTCAGGTGTGTAGTTGTGTGCTCAGGTGTGTAGTTGTGTGTTCAGGTGTGTAGTTGTGTGCTCAGGTGTATTGTTGTGTGTTCAGGTGTGTTGTTGTGTGCTCAGGTGTGTAGTTGTGTGTTCAGGTGTGTAGTTGTGTGCTCAGGTGTATTGTTGTGTGTTCAGGTGTGTTGTTGTGTGCTCAGGTGTGTTGTTGTGTGCTCAGGTGTGTAGTTGTGTGCTCAGGTGTGTGCTCAGGTGTGTAATTGTGTGCTCAGGTGTGTAATTGTGTGCTCAGGTGTGTAGTTGTGTGCTCAGGTGTGTAGTTGTGTGCTCAGGTGTGTTTGTGGAGAACGTGCTGGCGGAGGTGAGGGGGAAGGCGCTCCTGGTGGCGACGGACATGACGGGGAGTCTGGTTCTGGAGGGTTTGCTGGCGCTGGCCAGTCCGGCTCAGGTCGCAGAAGTGCTGGAGGAACTGGGAGGAGAGACGGGGTCAGAGTTCACGGCGGTGGCGTGTGATCAGTGTGGAGGTCATGTGATGGAGAGCGCAGTGAAGCAGGCGCGCAGGTGGACAGGTGAGGCCACGGAAATCCATTAATGTTGTTTATGTGTCTATGAGGTGTTTTTAATACGCTTTAAATTCATAAGTCGACAGCATTGCTGAGTATTTCCTCCTTAAAACTGCAGTGAACCAAAGACAGTCTCAAAAACACGCTTTGAAATATATATATATATATATATATATTTTTTTTTTTAATTTTAAAGATGTTTCTAGGGATGCACTGGTACCACTTTCTTCAGTACGAGTCTGATACCGCTAATTTTTATTATTTTTTTGTACTTGCCGATACCAAGTATTTTCATTGCATTTTTAATTATTTTTTATATATATATATATATATATATATATATATATATATATATATATATTGGGCCGAGAGACCAAAAGAATATGAATTAAATTAGTTTGCTTAACAAAAAATTTATAAATACATATATAAATAAAAAGTAGAATAAAATTTACAAATCAAACATTTGATTTAAATGAATAGATAACATTAAAATAAACAAGTAAATAAGTTAAAATTGTAAAAGTTATTTATTCATCTATTTAACAGATTCAATTAGATTTTTCATTGCATTTTTATTTTATTTTTATATATTGGGCAGAGAAACCAAAAGAATATGAATCAAATTAGATGGCTTAGCAAATAGATATTTCCTTCAGTTATTTTCAATTATGGACTTTTATGCAATTATGCATTATATCCATTATAAAGCTCGGAAGATCCAGGACATTATTTAATATAACTCTGATTGTGTTCGTCTGAAAGAAGAAAGTCTTACACACCGAGGATGAGCTGAGGGAGAGTCACTAGCCGCGTTTCCATTACCCTTCAAATATCACAAATTGAAAATACGCTCAATGGAAACACGTCAATTTCGCAAAAACTCGCATTTATCACAAAAAGTTTTCCCGCTCGCATGAGGAGGTGTTTCAGGCAATTCGAAAAAGTAATATTTCACAAAACTGAAATGGAAACAGTTTTTGTGCATTTACAGGTCACCTGACGTAGACGACGCGGTGTGTTTGGACAGAATACGAGACAGAGTTCTTTATTAATTTCATAAAAGACAAAAGAATTACAGGAATAATGGATTCTAAACCTCAAATAAATGCCACAATCAAGACCTGGAAGCATAACTGAGGGAGAAACACCCAGAAACTCCTCATATGAGCCGCTCACAAGTATAATAAGGGTCGTTCCTCACCATTAATGCTGGGATACACACACACATCTCCTTCCATTAAAGCTCCAATATGTAATATTGTTTCACCACAAGAGGGCGCAGTTTCCAACAATAACAAAGGCGAAGCTTGATGACGCTATGAAGGAGGTGACGATGGGAGATGTCGTTTTTAATGTGTTTTCACCATCTAGCGATGTATCTAAATGGAATTAATGAATCATGATCACGGATGAGGTCATTTATTCGTTTTTGTATTACCTGTATGTCTGATCGTATTGATAATGATAATGAAATGTAATATTCAGAAGTAAACAGCATAGCTGACTTATAGATTCAGTTCACATCCACAAATGAATAAGCGCCTCGATTCAGGGAGCAGTGCGAAGTGTGTGCAAAATCAGCTTTTGTGAGCTGATCGCTGTCAAAAAAGTTCAGGAGATAATTCTTAGCGATGGCTAATTTCATCAGTTTCAATATGATAAAAATAACTTTTATATTGATTCAATGGATTAATTGCATTTAAAAAAAAAAAAAAGTGTCATGAATTTATTGCATTTTTGGGAAAAAATAATCAGTTTTTATAATAAATCTTTGAAAATCAAAATCTGGATTTGAATTTTTTATGATATTATAACCTAAAGATGCTATGTGAAAGTTTGAAACAGAAAATAGTGGTTTTCATCTTGCCACTTTCTTGGTAAAGAAAACACATTTTTACTCAAATTAAAGCTCCAATATGTAACAATTTTGTAATCAAATTTCCGAAAATAACTTGCACAGTGTGTGCTTACAATATCTCAAAAGTCTCCAAAGATTTTTTATTTCAGAGAAATTCCGATTTTAAATAACTGTCCGTCCCGGAAAAGAAATGTCGCCTCTCAGTGACGCAATGTCCGCTCTATCCTTTTTTTCCGGTGTGGACCATGTGATAGGCTATTCCACCACTCCGGAATATCACATGGTCAAATGCGGAAGTGGTGGTTAAAGCGTTATAGCCATAGACTGTATGGTTATAGCTGTTATGGATCACGAACTCTTTGGCGAGTATTGAAGTGCCAACAAAACGAAAGCGTCCATATTCGGATACACGCAGACTGTGTGACAAACGGAGGAATAAAACCCGGATAAATATCGGCCAGGCGTTTTCGAGATGGAGAGAGTTCTTGGACTTGACAGAGACTCTGCTCTCGCGAGTGTATTGATAGACAGGCAAGCAAAACAATTTTTTTATTATTGTACAAGTAACTTAATAGTTACAGTAAAGATGATTTTAATACATATGAATTACACCACATGCCTGTAATAATATAGCATAACATTTCACGTTCCTTGCGGTTCATTAATTATGATGACATAAAATAATACGATCAGACATACAGGTAATACAAAAACGAATAAATGACCTCATCCGTGATCATGATTCATTAATTCCATTTAGATACATCGCTAGATGGTGAAAACACATTAAAAACGACATCTCCCATCGTCACCTCCTTCATAGCTTCATCAAGCTTCGCCTTTGTTATTGTTGGAAACTGCGCCCTCTTGTGGTGAAACAATATTACATATTGGAGCTTTAATCAAAATGGATTTATCACGTTTCTGGAACCAAACTCTAATATTCAGAAGTAAACAGTGTAGCTGACTGAGTGTTATGTCAGAATGTTTATTTTTAAACCACAACCTTCTAAGTGCTTCTTTTACAGATATATTTAACGATATCTTTTGCGTTTCTCACCAAAACAACGTCAAACTTGGCACTGCACTTACTCGTGCCCGTAGCGAGACACCTGTCGAGTTTGAAATCCATCGGACTAACGGTTCGAGAGATATGCGAATAACAGACAGACAGACGTTTCTGTAATTTATAGATAGATGGCCAGTGCAGTGGCTGGGATACCGGCGTCCGTCGCCATGGTTTTTGTAATTATTTGACTTATCGCGAGAGGAAAAATGAAGTTTTAGTCGCATAACATCAGTTAATGGAAACGCCGTCATTTCTAAATAGTTTTTTGTTGGCATTTAGAAAAAAAAAATCGCAAAAGTTTTGCGCAAATCTGTAATGGAAACGCGCCTAATCATGGGCTAATTCTCAGTTTTGTGTTTGGTTAACTCTCGAGTGTCACTCGGGCGTTTGGGTTTGTGAATCTGCACTGAAGCAGGTGAAGTGTGTTCACAGTGTCTCCTCATCTCATGTTCCTCTACAGAGGAGGAGTCTGATGTCACAGGGGCCGAAGAGGAGCATTGTGGGATGCTGGAGGCTCAGGTGCAGCGTGTGAGTGCAGTGGTCCGGGAGAATCTGCTGGCGTTCGCTCAGGATCCGTACGGATCGCATCTGCTCCGGACACTCATGCAGGTGCTCAGCGGATGCTTGACCCGAGACACTCCCAGCGCTCAGAAAGGTCAGAAACATCATCATCATCATCATCATCATCATCATAACGCTTGCTCCTGGATCCTGTTTCAGGGTTTGCGTTCTCAGGCCTTTATGCGTCATAAAGGGCGTCGAAATGGATTGAACACAATATGTCGGGAGATATGGAGCGATATAGGAGTTTTTTCGTTTAGTCTAATTTGTACTTTAAAGGTGCAGTGTGTAAGTTTCAGCACATCTAGTGGTGAGTTTGTGAACTGCACCCAACAGAAGTTACGGTGGCCGACAGGAAGTGATGTCGTCGTCTGAGACAGCCGAGAGTAGCCAGTTAAACAATGAGGTTTCTTTACAAAGATAAATTAAGAAATTTTGTTTACTTTATTATTCAGTAAAATCATGTTATTGTGAATATTATTGTCACCTGTTCATCATTGTATCAGTGTTTTATCCGCTGACTTTAGCTGAAGCTTCTTTACACGAAGAACAACATAGTGACGAAACGCGTTTGTCCGTTCAGGGCCACCGTAGAAACATGTGGATGTAAGCGGACCCGCGGTGTGTAGAGAGAAATGCTCATTCTAAGCTAATACACACACAACGCTTCATTATGGTCTTTATACACCACTGAAAACACAGTTATGTATATGATAATGCATTTCTGTCAACAGATCCTCCTAAATATTACACACTGCACCTTTAATTCCAATCGATGTTTTGTAAATCAATTATCTGGATTTACATAAATAAGAAGAAAACAAAGACCGCTTGCTGGAATGAAGTGATGCCTTTCACAGCCGAAACATGCGGTGTGTTTAACTTTACCCGTGTTTAAACTGGAGTCGTGTCTTACGGTTCTGTCTCCGTCTTCTTTATCTAGAGCATCTGATCAGTTTTATTCTGTTTAATGTGTTTCAGCCAAGAAGGACAGAAGATGTGAAGTTGAGCTGGTGGACTTTGAGATTCCCACATCGTTCTGGTGGGAGCTGAAGCATCTGGCCGACCGTCTCATGGAAAACATCAACGGTAATGGCGTTTTCAAGTTAATTTTATGGCAACTGGCTGAAATATATATATAATTTCTATTTTATTTTAGTTAATGTTTAATTATTTTTTAAAGTAACACTTTTTTATGGTTTTAGTTAATAACCCTGCACTACAATATGTTTTTTAGATTTTTTATTAATTTCTTTTTGTCTATTTTTTTTAATTCATTTTTATTTCAGTTTTGGTGATTTTTTTTTTAGTATATCAAGTCAGTGTGTATTTTAGTATATCATCATCAAGTGTTTTTATTTTAGTTTTATTAGTATTTTGAATTTTAGTTACATTTTTAGTACTTTCGTTATGTGCTTTTGACTTTTTTTACATTTAAATATGGCTATTTAGGTTAGTTTCAGTTTTAGTTTTTATTTTCAGTTAATCATTTTAGTGCTTCAACTATTATTGCCAACTAGAGATGGACCGATATTGTTTGTTTTTTTACCAATACCAATTATTTGCATGTTTACGTGCCCGATTACTGGTATTCAGAACCGATATTTATTTATTTTATTTCTGTTTTATTTTATTTCGATTATATTTGGCATTTATCAGTGAATCCGATATTACAAAACCGATACCTGATTATGGGAAAATGCTTAAATATCGGTAAAACAGATTATCGGTAGATCTCTATTGCCAAGGCAACATTTCTAATTTTCGTTGAGTTTTTCTATCTAATATTTATACTATATTTTATTTCAGCTTTATTTCAATCAACAGAAATACTTGTAAAAGTTGTAATCTTAGTTAATGCATCAAGTTAAACTAAAGGCAACTAGCTCAAATATATATATATATATATATATATATATATATATATATATAGATATATAATTACATTTTATTTCAGTTAATGTTTATTTTATTTCAAGTAACAAATGTTTTTTATGGTTTTAATTAACTGTAATAACCCTGCATTATATTTCTATATTCTCTAAATTTCTACATTAAAATTTCTTTTTTTTAACAAATCAAACTCTGATGTTGCATTTCTTCACAGTCTTCGTGTCGAACCTGACGGCCTGCGCTGCTCTTCAGACTCTGCTGACGGTGTGTCACCGCAAGAGACCCAAACTGTGCAATAAACTCAACAAGAGCATCATGGGATACCTGACGTCACTCAGCTCGGCTCCTGGAGTCAGGTGAGGAAGATCATCGAGCGCAGTGTAAATTGTCTCGTTTTCGTCTATAAAAAAATGTTGTTGACGAAAATAATGACGAAAATTATTCATCAACAAAAAATGTAATAGACGAAAAGGAGACTATAACTAAATAAAAAACTGTTTTAAATGACAAAAACTATGACGAAAATCTATTTACATTTTCGTCAACAAATAAAAACTAGACGAAAATGTTAGGTAGGGATGATTTGGGAAGAGATCCAGTCAGAACTGATCGTAAACACATGATGGATCCGCGCATTCCTTCTTAAAGTGACAGTGCGTAATAAACTTAATGGGTAATAAAGGGTAATAAACCCTTGATATTAATCAAACAACAAAAGAAAGAGAAAAGCATTCACTGCTCTTTAATAGCTTTAATAAGGATTAATTATATTTAATTTATACAAATAAATTATGTATGATGTATTCAAGTTGTTTTAAAGAATGCATAAAAAGAAGACTGTGTTCTACTTTAGGAAAAGTGATTTTATTTAATTTTAAGAAAAAAATATAATGTCACAACAGTTAAATCTGTGTCTGTATTGCATGATCAAACTTTAAAATCATTCATATTAACTGGTTAATATATTCTTTTCTCCGGGAGTATAAAATGGGTTTGGAAATTTTAGAGAAATTCTAAATTAATGCATTACAATTGAACTAAACCCATTAGATTTTAGTTGACTAAAACTACTGTAGATTTAGTTGACTAAAATCTTATTGTATTTCGTCGATTACAACTAAAACAATTATGACTAAAAAACTAAATGGCATTTTAGTCAAAAGACTCTGTCGTATGAGTGATAATTCTCCGGTCCAGGGTTATTATCGTTAACTAAAAGCAAAACTATTAAAAATACAATTATAATATTAGTTGGAAAACCTAAACTACACAAAATTAGAAATGTTGAAGAAGCACTAAAATTATTAAGTGAAAATAAATAAAAATTAAAACCGAAATTAAAAGCAAATTAAAAACTAAAAAGACTGTGACTAAAACTAAATCAAAATTTGCTGTCAAAATGAACACTGAGCGAGCGATATATGCACTGTAAAAAATTATTTTTGGTTTAACTTAAAAAAGGAAGTAACCTGGTTGCCTTCATTTTAAGTTCATTGAAATAAAAAAAAATGAGTTGATACAATGAAGGAGATTGGTTTAATCAACAGAAACTCAAAATATGATGTTATCTGAACTACATAAATGATCTAAGTTAATTTGATAAAAGAAAAAAATGCTGTGATGATAAATCATGTAAATAACAGTGTGGATGTACTGACTCGTAACTCTGTTTCTGCTTCAGTCCTCTCCTGGTGTTCATGAAGGACCCGTCCGGGAGTCATCTCCTCCAGAAGATCTTCAAGATCTCCCAGAAAGCTTTGCTGCGAGATGTTTACAGGAACCACCTGAGATCTCATCTGATGCCTCTGGCTCTTCATCCCATCGCAAACTTCCCCATCCAGAGCCTGATCGCGGCGTCCACACCCTTCAAACTGGTGATGCTTTCTTTACCAGTGCTAGTGATGTTCCGCATCTTCTTTCCAGGGTTCCCACGCATCCTTAAAAAGTCTTAAATTAGTTTTTTAGTTTTTTTATTTAAAGGGGGGGTGAAATGCTCATTTTCACTCAATCTCCTGTTAATCTTGAGTACCTATAGAGTAATATTGCATCCTTCATATCTCCAAAAAGTCTTTTGTTTTATTAAATTTTTAAAAGAAAGATAGGCTGTACCGAGTCTTTCCGGAAAAAAACGAGCGGCTGGGGGCGGGCCGTGTTAGCTGTGCTAACGCGCCGAGCTAGTGACAACACACAGAGACATTTGTTCAACAAACAGTTTTACTCACCGTCCGGTTCCAACGCACGACCGCGAACCTTTATCATTGTGACTGCTCGATCCTTAAGCATTAGACGATCTGCAAATCCGTAGATCTGGGCTTTGAAAACAATCATCGTCGAAATGCAGGGAACAAAAGTCTTACACAACTCCGTTTATGCTCAGGAAAACAAACTCCATCCACGGGTTCCTTAACGCTGGGTTCTTTGGGAATCTGTGCAGGGTTGTCTTGCCCTGGCAACCAAAAACACACTTCTTTGGTGACATTGGCTTCCCAAAAGCCGGGCAGGGCGCTTTGATGGCGAACTGCTTTCACTCTCTCGCTCTAGTCTACGAGTGCACGCGCGGCCGGAGAAGTGCCCTTAGGACCCATATAAGGAAATTCCGCCCTATCTTACGTAAGACAGAGCCATACTCGAAAAAAACTTTCCGAAACTTGTGACAAACCGGATCCAAAAATACTCCTTCAAACGTACAACTTAGTTTTTGAAACTTTGTCCATGTTTAGCATGGGAATCCAACTCTTTACCAGTGTAAAAAACTCAGTATGCATGAAATAGCATTTCACCCCCCCTTTAAAGGGATAGTTCACCCAAAAATTAAAATTAGCCCATGATTTACTCACCCTCAAGTCATCCTAGATGTATATGACTTTCTTCTTTCAGACGAACACAATCAGAGTTATATTAAAAAATATCCTTCTGAGCTTTATAATGGCAGTGATAAAAGTGCATCTATCCATCATAAAAATGCATCTGTCCATCATAAAAGTGCATCTGTCCATCATAAAAATGCATCTGTCCATCATAAAAGTGCATCTGTCCATCATAAAAGTGCATCTGTCATCATAAAAGTGCATCTATCCATAAAAGTGCATCTGTCCATCATAAAAGTGCATCTATCCATCATAAAAGTGCATCTGTCCATCATAAAAGTGCATCTATCATCATAAAAGTGCATCTGTCATCATAAAAGTGCATCTATCATCATAAAAGTGTATCTGTCATCATAAAAGTGCATCTATCATCATAAAAGTGCATCTATCATCATAAAAGTGCATCTGTCCATCATAAGTGCATCTATCATCATAAAAGTGCATCTGTCCATCATAAAAGTGCATCTATCATCATAAAAGTGCATCCGTCCATCATAACAGTGCATCTATCCATGATAAAAGTGCATCTATCATCATAAAGTGCATCTATCCATCATAAAAGTGCATCTGTCCATCATAAAAGTGCATCTATCATCATAAAAGTGCATCTGTCCATCATAAAAGTGCATCTATCATCATAAAAGTGCATCTATCCATAAAAGTGCATCTATCCATCATAAAAGTGCATCTGTCCATCATAAAAGTGCATCTATCATCATAAAAGTGCATCTGTCATCATAAAAGTGCATCTATCATCATAAAAGTGCATCTATCATCATAAAAGTGCATCTGTCCATCATAAGTGCATCTATCATCATAAAAGTGCATCTGTCCATCATAAAAGTGCATCTATCCATCATAAAAGTGCATCTATCATCATAAAAGTGCATCTATCCATAAAAGTGCATCTATCCATCATAAAAGTGCATCTATCATCATAAAAGTGCATCTATCATCATAAAAGTGCATCTGTCCATCATAAGTGCATCTATCATCATAAAAGTGCATCTGTCCATCATAAAAGTGCATCTATCCATCATAAAAGTGCATCTATCATCATAAAAGTGCATCTATCATCATAAAAGTGCATCTATCCATCATAAAAGTGCATCTATCATCATAAAAGTGCATCTATCCATAAAAGTGCATCTATCCATCATAAAAGTGCATCTGTCCATCATAAAAGTGCATCTATCATCATAAAAGTGCATCTGTCATCATAAAAGTGCATCTATCATCATAAAAGTGCATCTATCATCATAAAAGTGCATCTGTCCATCATAAGTGCATCTATCATCATAAAAGTGCATCTGTCCATCATAAAAGTGCATCTATCCATCATAAAAGTGCATCTATCATCATAAAAGTGCATCTGTCCATCATAAAAGTGCATCTATCATCATAAAAGTGCATCTGTCATCATAAAAGTGCATCTATCATCATAAAAGTGCATCTATCATCATAAAAGTGCATCTGTCCATCATAAAAGTGCATCTATCATCATAAAAGTGCATCTGTCCATCATAAAAGTGCATCTATCCATGATAAAAGTGCATCTGTCCATCATAAAAGTGTATCTATCATCATAAAAGTGCATCTGTCCATCATAAAAGTGCATCTGTCCATCATAAGTGCATCTATCATCATAAAAGTGCATCTGTCCATCATAAAAGTGCATCTATCATCATAAAAGTGCATCTGTCCATCATAAAAGTGCATCTGTCCATGATAAAAGTGCATCTATCATCATAAAAGTGCATCTGTCCATCATAAAAGTGCGTCTGTCCATCATAAGTGCATCTATCATCATAAAAGTGCATCTGTCCATCATAAAAGTGCATCTATCATCATAAAAGTGCATCTGTCCATCATAAAAGTGCATCTATCCATCATAAAAGTGCATCTGTCCATCATAAAAGTGCATCTATCATCATAAAAGTGCATCTATCCATAAAAGTGCATCTATCCATCATAAAAGTGCATCTGTCCATCATAAAAGTGCATCTATCATCATAAAAGTGCATCTGTCATCATAAAAGTGCATCTATCATCATAAAAGTGCATCTATCATCATAAAAGTGCATCTGTCCATCATAAGTGCATCTATCATCATAAAAGTGCATCTATCCATCATAAAAGTGCATCTATCCATCATAAAAGTGCATCTGTCCATCATAAAAGTGCATCTATCCATCATAAAAGTGCATCTATCATCATAAAAGTGCATCTATCCATCATAAAAGTGCATCTATCATCATAAAAGTGCATCTGTCCATCATAAAAGTGCATCTATCCATGATAAAAGTGCATCTGTCCATCATAAAAGTGTATCTATCATCATAAAAGTGCATCTGTCCATCATAAAAGTGCATCTGTCCATCATAAGTGCATCTATCATCATAAAAGTGCATCTGTCCATCATAAAAGTGCATCTATCATCATAAGTGCATCTGTCCATCATAAAAGTGCATCTATCCATGATAAAAGTGCATCTGTCCATCATAAAAGTGCATCTGTCCATCATAAGTGCATCTGTCCATCATAAAAGTGCATCTGTCCATCATAAAAGTGCATCTATCCATCATAAAAGTGCATCTGTCCATCATAAGTACACCTGTCCATCATAAAAGTGCATCTATCCATCATAAAAGTGCATCTGTCCATCATAAGTGCATCTGTCCATCATAAAAGTGCATCTATCCATCATAAAAGTGCATCTGTCCATCATAAAAGTGCATCTTTCCATCATAAAAGTGCATCTGTCCATCATAAAAGTGCATCTGTCCATCATAAAAGTGCATCTATCCATCATAAAAGTGCATCTATCCATCATAAAAGTGCATCTGTCCATCATAAGTGCATCTGTCCATCATAAAAGTGCATCTATCCATCATAAAAGTACATGTCCATCATAAAAGTGTATCTGTCCATCATAAAGGTGCATCTATCCATCATAAAAGTGCATCCGTCCATCATAAATGTGCATCTGTCCATCATAAAAGTGCATCTGTCCATCATAAAAGTGCATCTGTCCATCATAAAAGTGCATCCGTCCATCATAAAAGTGCATCTGTCCATCATAAATGTGCATCTGTCCATCATAAAAGTGCATCTGTCCATCATAAAAGTGCATCCGTCCATCATAAAAGTGCATCCGTCCATCATAAATGTGCATCTGTCCATCATAAAAGTGCATCTGTCCATCATAAAAGTGCATCTGTCCATCATAAATGTGCATCTGTCCATCATAAAAGTGCATCTGTCCATCATAAAAGTGCATCCGTCCATCATAAAAGTGCATCCGTCCATCATAAATGTGCATCTGTCCATCATAAAAGTGCATCCGTCCATCATAAAAGTGCATCCGTCCATCATAAAAGTGCATCTGTCCATCATAAAAGTGCATCCGTCCATCATAAAAGTGCATCCGTCCATCATAAAAGTGCATCCGTCCATCATAAAAGTGCATCCGTCCATCATAAATGTGCATCCGTCCATCATAAATGTGCATCCGTCCATCATAAAAGTGCATCTGTCCATCATAAAAGTGCATCTGTCCATCATAAAAGTGCATCTGTCCATCATAAAAGTGCATCCGTCCATCATAAAAGTGCATCCGTCCATCATAAAAGTGCATCCGTCCATCATAAATGTGCATCCGTCCATCATAAATGTGCATCCGTCCATCATAAAAGTGCATCTGTCCATCATAAAAGTGCATCTGTCCATCATAAAAGTGCATCCGTCCATCATAAAAGTGCATCTGTCCATCATAAAAGTGCATCCGTCCATCATAAATGTGCATCCGTCCATCATAAAAGTGCATCTATCCATCATAAAAGTACATCTGTCCATCATAAAAGTGCATCTGTCCATCATAAAAGTGCATCTATCCATCATAAAAGTACATCTGTCCATCATAAAAGTGCATCTGTCCATCATAATGGTGCATAAAAGAGGTCTTAAATTTTAGATGACACTTTGATGCATCTAAATACTTTCACTGCGCGATGTGTGCATACATCTAATCAGTTTAGGAAAATACGCCCTTATATAGGTCAAAAATGCCGCTGGAAATCAATTTAAGTTCGAGATAAATGTTTTTGTCATTATTGCACACCTGTAATGTACAGTATTAATTTTTAAAAAGGTCTTTAAAAGCCTTAACTTTGACTTTTAAAAAAATGTGCTGAAACCATGTATTTCCTTTAACATGTGCCTCTTATTTCCGTCTGCTCAGTTCCTGAAGATCTTCGACGAGTTGATGGAGGGTTTCGAGGCGATTCTCGCGGCGGGGAACATCGCGGTCGTGGTGCAGATGGTGGAGAGCTGCGTTCAGTGGGAGGAGAGGCAGGGAGAACTGCTACAGCGCCTCCTGCAGGTCAGGAGGAATTACTGCACTAATCTCTAACTGTAATCAACACATGTCTGGAGTTAAAGGTGCAGTGTGTAAGTTTTAGCGCATCTAGTGGTGAGGTTGTGAACTGCACCCAACAGAAGTTACGGTGGCCGACAGGAAGTGATGTCGTCGTCTGAGACGGCAGAGAGTAGCCAGTTAAACAATGAGGTTTCTTTACAAAGATCAATTAAGAAATGAGGTTTACTTGATTATTCAGTAAAACGATGTTATTGTGAATATTATTGTCACTTGTTCATCATTGTGTCAGTGTTTTATTCACTGACTTTAGCTCGCTTCTTTACACGAAGAACAACATAGTGACGAAACGCGTTTGTCCACTCAGGGCCACCGTAGAAACATGTCGATGTAAGCGGAGTGTGTGTGTAGAGAGAAATGCTCATTCTAAGCTAATACACACATAATGCTTCATTAAGGTCTTTATACACCACTGAAACATAGTTATATTTATGACATTACATTTCTGTCAACAGATCCTCCTAAATATTACACACTGCACCTTTAAAGGGGACATATCATGAAAATCTGACTTTTCCTGAGTTTAAATGCTATAATCGGGTCCCGGTGCTTCTACCAACCCAGAAAACATGAAAAGTGAAACCCAGTAACTGTGTTCTGGTGAGCCTTTCTCTATTTTATGTCATAAAATAAGCCGATCAGATTTCGCTCTCCTTCTGACGTATGAAGAGGATCTTATTATAATATTACTGGCCCTTAATCTGCACGTTTACACACACCAGCCGACATTTGGTTCCACACGCGCCAACAGAGACCAGTTCTAACGCACTGATGAAGATCCAGCAGAGCCTGAAGCTGTTCTGTGGTTGAGCACAGACGAGCACTGAACACTATTGACCAGAACATGTCACCGCTGTCTTATAAAGACCTCAGGAACTGTGGACACTTGTGGAGAAGTTAAACATGATAATGAGATGATCAGTGTAACTCCACAACAACTACAGAAATGTCTCCACTAACATTCAGAAGCTCTTCCTGAGTCTCTCCGTAAGGCTGCACTCGCTACTGGTTATACTGGGATTCTGGATGAGGGAGATTGGCCTGTTCTGTTATTGCCGGAGTTTCTGAAGCTCGAGTAAAGACTCCGCCCTCTTCTGAACGGAGGCGGAGCTAAAGCTCATTTGCATTTAAAGAGACACACACTAAAACGGCGTGTTTTTGCTCACACCTAAAATGGGGCGAATTTGACAAGCTATAATAAATAAATCTGGTATTTTGAGCTGAAATTTTACAGACACATTCTGGGCACACCAGAGATTTATATTACATCTTGTGAAAAGGGGCATAATGTGTTACCTTTAAAACTGCCCCGTTATACTTTTTCGGATATGACCTTTCATGCCGTGTGTAATAGAGCTGTTTGTGAATGTAAATGGTCTGCAAAGTTTTAAAGATCAAAAGAAAGAAGCGATTCTGATTCTGCGTGAAATTTTTAAGATTGTAACTAATTTGCATAATGCCAGCCTATGGTTTTGATTGGCTGAACAGCGTTTGGTTCATGTTGAGGACGCTGTTTCTGTTCGATGCGAATCCACTTGGTTAAACCGACGCCATCGTTACTGTTGTTCATATCACAAGTGCTGAGGAAGAGCTGAAATTCAGATATGCTAATGAGCATTTGGTTTCCGACCAATCACAGCAAACTGGCTTATCTGACCAATCAGAGCAGCTCTCAGAAAGGCGGGGTTTAGAGAGACCGAATCTTTGAATTGACCGTTTTAAACACTGATGAGCTGATGTTGCAGTGGATATTATGAGAAAATAGTGTTTTTTGACCTTGGATGCATGTATAATATACATGTATTATTGGCGCTGCCTTAAAAGTATGCATTTAAAGGGATAGTCCACACAGAAATGATAATCTCTCTCACATGATATTCCAAACCTTTATGACTTCCGTTCTTCTGCTGAACACAATATTTTGAATTATCATTTTGGTTCCCATTGACTTCCATTAAGACAAACCATACAATGGAAGTCAAAGGGAACGGAAACTGTTTGGTTATCATTGGTATTGTTTATTTGAGGATACTGTTTTTTCTAATCCTATTCCTCATGAATAGTTGATAAAGTCTATAAAGTCTTGTATTAGTCTAGTTGTATAAAGTCTAGTATTTCATTAAGATCAGCTGATAATAAATGTTAAACTCCATTTCCCATCAGGCCTTTCACTGCAGTGAACCTGCATCTCTGCAAGTCTCCTGTCTGCCTCTGTTTCTGTCATTCTTGACGTATGAAGTGTATTACAACACCGAGCCAGCAGAGGGCGACTCCGTCACACAGGTGAGTGTGGATGTAGTGTGCATTATGGGAACTTTTATCAAATGCCTTGTCCAAACACACACACACTTGCAGTCTTTGCTCTCGACCACCTGTCTACGTCCAGAACGTTTCTCCTCTATTTGGCCGTAGTGTTCAACGTGTGTGTAGAACATTTGATGAATTGAAGGGACACACTTACAGTCTTTACAGAGCTTTTATTTATTATATTTTCAATACTTTGCATTTTAAAATAAACTTTTTTAACAGAAGAGGCACATTTTAAATTGTGGTGCTTCTAATTAAGTGATAAAAACCGATTGTACAAAATAGGCCGACACACACCATACTCATCTTTGCACCAATAAAATGTGCAACACTTTCTTTAAATTATATGTATCTAATTAATTAAAATTACAGTGGAAATGTTTTCCTCGACATCTCGCGATTTCGGGGCACATGAGTTCCCGAACATAATGCATGATGGGATACGCTTGGCTCCGAATCGGTATTTGAGATAGTGAGGATTTAGTGTGCATTAAGGGCACTATGGCATTTTTAAGATATGGGACAGTCTTGTGCTCTTACTTTCACACTCTCAAGTGTCCAAGACCGCTAGTGTGGGTATTTGGACAAGGCAAAAATGTGAACGCAGCTGCAGGAGAGACTGTATCCCACAATGCAATGCTTTTGGCTCGACCTTACATTTCCAGTGTGGCAAAAATGAACAAAAAGTAACATCAACCATCTTATTCACTCGATATTTGATCGATTTACACAAATAATCATTATCTTCAAGTTTAACCACTAGATGCTGCTGCATAACACTGGATAAACACTGACTTTGTGAAATTTTGATATTATTGTGTAGCTCTATTTGAAAAAATGTTTTAATAATTATTATAGTATATATTATTATAAAATAAATGATTTTGTTAGGGAGTGAATCTGCATAGAAATTTAAATATTATTAAAATTATTATTATAATTTAATCATTTAAAATGCCTTTTTCCTCTTGAGTTTAAACCATCATTTAAAAATGAATAAAAATTGTACAAATCATTTAATTTTTAATTCTGTAAAAATGCAGTCTTAATTTTTAAACTTAAATTTTTTTGGTGTCCCTGCAATTAAACCTGCACACATTTATTTATTTAATTAAATCACCACAGCCTTTATGATTTGATAATCGCACTACGCCATATCGCGATATTAATTTTATTTCAGTACATTATGCCGCTCGCTGAATGAATGATGTGTGACACGAGGTCATGCGGAAAGAAACATTGTATCGAGTTACTGTTTGACGATTTTTCATTACACACTCCAAGTGTGCACTGAGTAGTATGCAGTAAGCAGGGAACGTCTGCTCTGCCATACTGACTGGCTAATTCATCAAACTGCTATAGTTTGTATCATTTTTGCTTAAAATTGCTGCTTTTTAAGATGTAAAAAGAATTAATCCAAGATCTTTGTTCGCCTTTAATGCAACAAAATGCATATAACAACCAAATATAAACTTTTAAGGAAAAACAAAGACAAAATAAAAACCTAGAATTACATGGTTGCATAAGTGTACACCCCCTTTTATAATGAGGCATGGAATTATAATAACCAGTCACATTCAAACTCTTACTGAAAAGAAATAATTCTCTAAAATTCAGGGTTATTATCGTTAACTAAAAGCAAAACTATTAAAAACATTTGTTCATTGAGATATAGCTGAAATAAAATAAAATATAAATATTAGTTGGAAAACTTAAACTACACAAAATTAGAAATGTTGAAGCAGCAGTAAAATTAGTTACTGGAAATATATAAAAACCTAAACCGAATTTAAAAATAAATTAAACTTAAATAATAAAAACGAATAAAATGACAAATCACATAAAATGAAGCTAAGATTAACATGAAAACTAAAAATATAAGCTTATTGAAAATATTAGTATTTTATAAGTAGGTAGTATGCAATATGAAAAGTGTAGTATGCAGTATGTAAATTGTAGTATGGTGTATATAAAGTGTAGTATGACGTATATAAAGTGTAGTATGCAGTATGTAAAGTGTAATATGGTGTATATAAAGTGTAGTATGCAGTATAGAATGCCATATAAAATTTAGTATTCAGTATGTAAAGTGTAGTATGCAGTTAGTAAAGTGTAGTATGCATTATATAGTGTAGTATTCAGAATATAGTGTAATATGGTGTATATAAAGTGTGGTATGCATTTTATAAAGTGTAGTATGCAGTATGTAAAGTGTAATATGGTGTATATAAAATGTAATATGCAGTATAGAATGCCATATATAAAATTTAGTATTCAGTATGTAAAGTGTAGTATGCATTATATAAAGTGTAGTATTCAGTATATAGTGTAATATGGTGTATATAAAGTGTAGTATGCATTATATAAAGTGTAGTATCCAGTATATAAAGTGTAATATGGTGTATATAAAGTGCAGTATGTAGTGTAGTATGCCTTATAAAGTGTAGTATGTGTATATAAAGTGTAGTATGAAGTATGTAGTGTAGTATGTGTATATAAAGTGTAGTATGCAGTATGTAGTGTAGTATGCCTTACATCACATGTGTCAAACTCCAGTCCTGGAGGGCCACTGTCCTGCAGAGTTTATCTCCAACCAGCTCCAAAAACACCTGCCTGGAAGTTTCTAGTAATCCTGAAGACCTTGATTAGCTGGATCAGGTGTGTTTAATTAGGGTTGAAGCTAAACTCTGCAGGGTTGTGGCCCTCCAGGAACTGAGTTTGACACCCCTGCCTTACATAAAGAGTAGTATGGCGTATGTAAAGTGTAGTATGCAGTGTGTAAAGTGTAGTATGCAGTGTGTAAAGTGTAGTATGCAGTGTGTAAAGTGTAGTATGCAGTGTTTAAAGTGCAGTATGCAGTAGACATGCTCTGTCTGTGTGTTCAGGCTTCTCCTCAGGCTTTCTCAGTGTGTTATCACGGCTCTCGGCTGGTTCAAGCGCTGGCCGGGTTTAAAGAGCGATCGGTTCTGATGAACAGCCTTCATGACCTCTGCCCCCGTGACCTCTTGACCTTCGCCACCGACCCCTTCGGGAGCCACGCGCTTCAGGTGATGGTGACGCTGGCCAGCGATAAGGGCCGGGGGAAGATCCTGAGGAAGATGGAGGTAAAGCTTCACAAACTCCACGCAGCTCAGCTCTGTCTCTATCACGTTTGAATTAAAGGCGCAGTGTGTAATATTTAGGAGGATCTGTTGACAGAAATGCAATATCATATACATAACTGTGTTTTCAGTGGTGTATAAAGACCTTATTTCCTATTTCCGTTACGTTGAAATAGCCATTTTGCGCCAACATGTTTCTACGGTGGCCCTAAATGGACAAACGCGTTTCGTCACTATGTTGTTCTTCGTGTAAAGAAGCTTCAGCTAAAGTCAGCGAATAAAACACTGACACAATGATGAACAAGTGACAATAATATTCGCAATAACATCGTTTTACTGAATAATCAAGTAAACCTCATTTCTTAATTTATCTTTGTAAAGAAACCTCAGTGTTGAACTGGCTACTCTCTGCCGTCTCAGACGACGACATCACTTCCTGTCAGCCACCGTAACTTCTGCTGGGTGCAGTTCACAAACTCACCACTAGATGCGCTAAAACTTACACACTGCACCTTTAAGTTGAACCTCAGGTTTCATTGGACATTTTTAAAGTGATTTTGAAAGATTTATGTATTGATTTACTTATTTTATTATTAAATTTGCCGGTGTGTTTTCTATACATGTATGGATGAATGTTATTTGTTAAACCCATGTGAGTTGTGTTGCTGATAATCTTGGCCAGGACGCTCTTACGAAAGGGATTTTTGATCTCAATGTGCTTTCTTTCCTGGTAAAATAAAGGTTATCATAATAATCTGACTCATGTAATCTCTGTGGCAGGACATGTATGTGGATCTGGCGTGTTCGATGTACGGCAGTCGTTTGCTGGAGGCCGTGTGGAACAGCGCCCCCATCAGTCAGAGGAAGAGAATAGCAGATAAACTCGGTGAGAAAACATGCAAATATGAATACATTTTTTACCAGATAAACTGAAAAAAAAAAGAGTAAATTAATTCATATTATTTATTTATTTTAAATTAATAATTTTTCACCAGATGACTTAAATGGCTCTATTTGAAAAGAATTTTAAAGAAAAGAATTTAAAAAAATTAAACCCCAGAACATCACCATAAAAGCAATTTTAGTAAGTGAGGAATTTATGAAATTGTAGCTTTTTATAAATAAAAACATAAAAAAACGATATTTACTATTACGTACATTTAGAATGTAATGTATAAATGTAAAATGTAAATAAAATGAAAAGTTTCACACCGCAACAAATCTTTTAAATTTCAGTGTTCAGAACAGGAATGAAAAATATAAGTATAAAACAAACAGAAATTAAAAAATTACAGTGACATTCATTATAAACACCAAGCCTAAACTCATTTATTTAACCCTCATCTTTCTCTCACATTCTGCAACAAATCCTTCCCTGGCGGGTCAAAATGGCCCAGAAATTATTATTATTATTATTATTATTATTTTATCAGAGCTTATTTTATTTTATTTTAATCATATATCTTTTTTATGCAAGTTTTTTTGTTATTTTTTATTTTATTTACCTTTAAATGTCTAGATTTGATCAATAATTAATAAATAAATAGCAATTTAAGCACATTCCTCATATTATTTCAACTTAAATTCAAAATTACTCATCCAAATTTCATCCAAAACCCTTTTAATTCAGCTCAAATTATCTTACATTTGGGTGTCTTTGCCGACCTCTAATAAAAAATAATATACCATGATATTTCATGACTCTAGATGGCCTTATATCTCTATATTCCGCTGGGTCCTAAAGTCAGTTCACTTCAGTGTGCATTCAGATACACATGTATTATAAACATTATAAAATAGCATTTAATTAGCATTTTTAGTTTGAATTTTGAGCATTTTTTGTTTTTCATTCCTAAGGAGGTCAAATTGACACGAGAGGGAAGGATTTGTTACTTTTAAAAATTTCCTCGAATTCATTAAAAAAGAAATGTGTGTATTCGTGGTTCAAGTGCAACAAAAGTCCTGATGTCTGGGTCAAAATGAGCCGAGGGAAGGATGAGGTTAATATGAGCTGTGACGTTATTTTATCGTGATCATGTTCTGGTGTCTCAGTCCCCAGTGAATCTCAGCTTCGACCCGATCGGTTTGCGAGGCACATCTGGGCCAAATTCGGCCTGACGTCGTTCCTGAAGCGCCAGGGCGACTGGATGGAGGTGCAAACGGGAGAGTCGAAGAAGAGGAAGATGTTCAGGGATATTCTGGAGTGACGAGTTCACTCACAGAGACGCTCCACAAACTCCTGTGGATGTTGTTAATCATTCCAGCTGAACGACGACGCCATCCGAGAGACGTTTTAGTCATGAGGAAGTTTCATATAATCACTTTTGAAGATTTTTGAATAAAAACATCAAAACATGCTATTATTGCGTATGTCTGTGCAACACCTCTGACTGATGTATGCGACATCGTTAACCACAGGCCATAAATCACATCCACTGGATAACTGATCAAACTTCCACAATAGCATTTTTGCACTCATAATAATGCATATCTTTAAGTTTATCTGGATGCCGCTCACATGGGCTGCGCAATATTGGGAAAAATTACATTGTGATGTTTGTTTTTCTATGATATATATTGTGATGTGAATATATATATATATATATATATATATATATATATATATATATTAGGGCTGTCAAAAGATTAATCGCATCCAAAATAAAAGTTTGTTTTTAATAATATATGTGTGTGTACTGTGTATAATTAAATTTGTATAAATACACACACATGCATGTATATATTTAAGAAAAATGTGTTTTTATATATATAAAAAAATATTTATATATAATATAAACTATATAAATATATACAGTATATGTATGCAAATTTTTCTTAAATATATACATGCATGTGTGTGTATTTATATATACAAAATAATTAAACACCGTACACACACATATATTATGTAAACACAAACTTTTATTTTGGATGCGATTAATCGCGATTAATCTTTTGACAGCCCTAATATATATATATATATATATATATATATATATATATTCCCCCATATATATATATATATTTTTTTTATTATAAATAAAATATATATACATTTAAATATATTTTATAAATATATATATATATATCTAGTTAGACTAAATATTAGAATTTTTTTTTAAATTAATATAAATTAATGAATACATTTTTCACCAGATAACTTGGAAAAAAATCATGGATAAATATAAATTGAATACATTTTTCACCAGACGACTTCAAATAAATCATGAATTAATCTAAATGAATAAATTAAGATTTTTTTTACATCATGAGGACAATCATAAATTAATGAATTCATTTTTCACCAGGTAACTTGGGGAAAAAAAGAATGAATTTAAATCAATTTAATTAATAATTTTTCACCAGATGAAACAAATCATGCATTACTATAAATTAATGAATTAATTTTTCACTAGCGTTAAATTAAACATAAATTTGATATTACTTTTTCACTTGAATATCTCTATTTGGAAAATAATTAAACCCCAGAACGTCCTTATAAGAGAGTGGTTTTATAGTCATTGAATCAGCCTTCATAAGTAAAAACATTAGGAATGCGACTCTTGTGTTTCTGTAATGCACACAGAGGTCAGAGAAGGATGTGCTGTTTGCTGTGCACATGCATCTTCAGAACGAGGTTTGCAGTGTTGTCCCGCTGAGTGAAGGTCAGGCAGCTGCGATCTCCTCTATCTGTGTGGGAGAGACTGAGGAGGAACGCCAAACCCCTGAATCTGATCATCGGGGCGACGTGACATTCAGCTGAGGAATTCTCCTGGTGCAGTCACAACCAACGAGCTGATAGAGCCTCCGAACGCCAGCCGTTTCACACGCCTGAGCTCTGAACGCACGCCTCATGTGATGGGAAATATTTCACTTTTTGTGAATTATTCATATTTTAGATTAGTGAAGTTCGTTGGGATAAACTCTGATGTTGGTCTGACAAAGCCTGCTAGTATTAACATGCTGCTAGTATGATTTAACACTTTTCTAACATGAATTAGCATGTTGCTAGCATGTTTTAACACATTGTTAGCA
>NC_137128.1:46595283-46612783 GCF_949319135.1 Squalius cephalus | reverse complement strand
TGAGTTCAGTGTCGTGAGGTTCAGTATCGTGAGGTTCAGTATCGTGAGGTTCAGTATCGTGAGTTCAGTATCGTGAGGTTCAGTATCGTGAGGTTCAGTATCGTGAGTTCAGTGTCGTGAGGTTCAGTGTCGTGAGGTTCAGTATCGTGAGTTCAGTATCGTGAGTTCAGTATCGTGAGGTTCAGTATCGTGAGGTTCAGTATCGTGAGGTTCAGTATCGTGAGGTTCAGTATCGTGAGGTTCAGTATCGTGAGGTTCAGTATCGTGAGGTTCAGTATCGTGAGGTTCAGTATCGTGAGGTTCAGTATCGTGAGTTCAGTATCGTGAGTTCAGTATCGTGAGGTTCAGTATCGTGAGGTTCAGTATCGTGAGGTTCAGTGTCGTGAGGTTCAGTGTCGTGAGGTTCAGTGTCGTGAGTTCAGTGTCGTGAGGTTCAGTATCGTGAGGTTCAGTATCGTGAGGTTCAGTATCGTGAGGTTCAGTATCGTGAGTTCAGTGTCGTGAGGTTCAGTATCGTGAGGTTCAGTGTCGTGAGGTTCAGTGTCGTGAGGTTCAGTGTCGTGAGGTTCAGTGTCGTGAGGTTCAGTGTCGTGAGGTTCAGTATCGTGAGGTTCAGTGTCGTGAGGTTCAGTGTCGTGAGGTTCAGTATCGTGAGGTTCAGTATCGTGAGGTTCAGTGTCGTGAGGTTCAGTGTCGTGAGGTTCAGTGTCGTGAGGTTCAGTGTCGTGAGGTTCAGTGTCGTGAGGTTCAGTGTCGTGAGGTTCAGTATCGTGAGTTCAGTATCGTGAGGTTCAGTATCGTGAGTTCAGTATCGTGAGTTCAGTATCGTGAGGTTCAGTGTCGTGAGGTTCAGTGTCGTGAGGTTCAGTGTCGTGAGGTTCAGTGTCGTGAGGTTCAGTGTCGTGAGGTTCAGTGTCGTGAGGTTCAGTGTCGTGAGGTTCAGTGTCGTGAGGTTCAGTGTCGTGAGGTTCAGTGTCGTGAGGTTCAGTATCGTGAGTTCAGTATCGTGAGGTTCAGTGTCGTGAGGTTCAGTGTCGTGAGGTTCAGTGTCGTGAGGTTCAGTGTCGTGAGGTTCAGTGTCGTGAGGTTCAGTGTCGTGAGGTTCAGTGTCGTGAGGTTCAGTGTCGTGAGGTTCAGTGTCGTGAGGTTCAGTGTCGTGAGGTTCAGTGTCGTGAGGTTCAGTATCGTGAGGTTCAGTATCGTGAGGTTCAGTGTCGTGAGGTTCAGTGTCGTGAGGTTCAGTGTCGTGAGGTTCAGTATCGTGAGGTTCAGTGTCGTGAGGTTCAGTGTCGTGAGGTTCAGTATCGTGAGGTTCAGTATCGTGAGGTTCAGTATCGTGAGGTTCAGTATCGTGAGGTTCAGTATCGTGAGGTTCAGTATCGTGAGGTTCAGTATCGGGAGTTCAGTATCGTGATCTGTGTCGAATCGTGACATGTGGGAATTGTTACGCTGTCGTTATCGTAAGCTTTTCTTATAGTCGTCCACGAACACGGACAGAAAGAGGAGGGTGTAAAAGCATCAATATTAAATATTAATAATTTAATTAATACATTTAATAATTTTATATATATATTTTTTTTCTTTTTTTTTCTCATATTTTGATAAACGGTCCATGAACACAAAGCGCTCACAGAAACAGAAGGAGTGTGTAAAAGCATCCATGCATCCATTAAGCGTTTTCCTGCTGCTGCTGGTGTGTGTGTGTGTGTGTGTGTGTGTGTGTGTGTGTGTGTGTGTGTGTGTGTGTTACACTCGAGCGTTACGTGGCTTCACTCTCAGGAAGCCTGACATCACATCGGCTCGCTCGCGTCTGCGTTCGCGGTTACAATGGAAGGATGCCCGTGTTGCTCCAGCGCGGACGAACGAGCCGCACGCTCATGATGAGCTGATGATTGACAGCTGGAAGTTCATTAATGTGTTTCACTCAGGCTCTCTCTCAGTAATCCGCCTCGGAGACTCGGATATTATCCTCTAATTACGTAGCTGAGTAAACTTGAGTCTGAAAATCCCACGTTTATCCCCAAAGGTTATCTGGGACACAGAGTCATTCCTGTTTTGAATAACCCTTACGTTATGCTATGTTTTATGTTAAGGCTTTCTAACTAAAGTTTTCCAACAGTTTTAAACTTCTGGCAGCAAAATTCACTTTAATGCGGCCAAAAGTTGACAGAAGTTAAACTTCCATAATGCCATGGCTTTAGGTGTTTGCTTGCTGGCAGGTTCTTATCCTTTGGTTTTATTTTATTTTACTTTTTAATTGTATTCTATTTTTATTTAATTTTCTATTTTAATTTATTTTTTGTATTATTTTATTTTCTATTATTTTATTTTGTTTTATTTTCTGTTTTTATTTGATTTTTTTTCTTCAACTTTTTAATTTTATTCTATTTTTATTTAATTGTATTCCATTTTTATTTATTGTTCTACTTTTAATTTTATTTTCTGTTTTTATTTTATTTTAGTAATATTTTATTTTCTATTTTTATTTTATTATTGTATGATATTTGTTAATTTTATTCTATTTTTATTTTATTTTATTCTATTTTATTTTATTCTACTTTTAATTAAATTTTTATATCATTTTATCTTCTATTATTATTTTATTCTATAATTATTTTTTCTATTTTTATTATTTTATTTTATTCTACTGTTTAATTCTATTCTATTCTATTTTTATATTATTTCATACTTTAATTTTATTCTATTTTTATTTTCAATTTTTATTTATTCTATTATTATTTTATCCTATTTTTTATTTTATTACATTGATCCTTTTTGTCCTTTGCATTTTTTTTTTTGTGTTTTCTACTCTTAAAAACAAGTTTATTGTAGGATTTACGGTTTTCCCTCTATAATCACTATTAAATTAAAAATAAACGGCAAGAATTAAACATGAAATTTTAAAGTAGAACGATTAAAAAGTTCTCCAATAATCTTTGTTTTATTTACAACTTATTTTGTTTTCCATACTATAAATATATTTTAGTTTCAGTTTTACCAGTGATGTCAATCTTTGTTTGTTGTGATGAATGAAGATGTTGTATTTCTGCCACTGACCTCGAGTCTCTGTGATCATTTTTTTTTTTCTTTGGGATTTTTTACAGCTCGTTTGTTTTGAAAATAGTGCATCTGATCGCTCAGTACAGATGATTTATGTCTGAAGCACAAACGCTGAACTTTAGCCCTCAGTGTCAGAGGTTCGATCACATCACTAGCAACACTAATACCAGAGATAATCCACTTCATACACCGTTTAGGGAATATTAAACTAATGCACTGTAACCATTTGCCCCACGTTTACACATAAAAGTCCTTACATCAGCGTCCCGTAATGAGAACGGCATGAAGCCCACCTGAAGCTCGATATTCCCTCACTTCTGCCGGATCAAAACACGAGTATAGTCTTTCATCCCAGGAATTACATCCTCGCTGACCTCATCACATGAAGGAGCGAGAGGGTGTTTGAGCGGGAGGATTTTACCATGAGCCTTTGTGTTCTCTGAACCGGACGGAAATTTGATTAGTAACCTTGGGAACATGACAAAGAGGTCACAATAGTCCTCATAATCAGATATGATGGCTAAACGTGCATCAGAGATAAGACACGTGGTGGCTCATAACAAACCCTGCAGAGTCGCCGCATGTTCTTCTCATTTTTTCATATTTTCCAAGGCAAATGGACAAGGTCAGCTTCACAATTCATAGACAGTTCCTCCTTTAAATGTTGCATATGATTTTGGGATTAATTTGGTCGAAATAGTGTATGAAATCTGTGATGTTCGTCTGCTTGTTTTTGTCTTGCAGCTCATTTTGCATGATTAAGTCAAAGGTCATGCGTTCAATTCCCAGGGAACATGCATTTATAAAAATAATAATAATTTTTGATATTTTTTTACTAGTGGGTGCAGGACACTATAGTTAATTTATATAAGGGAGGATAGCAAAATAAAGTAAACTGTGACATTATACTCAAATGTTCTTCATATAGTGCAAAAATGATTGGGACACTTTGAGCTGATCATGTTTTGCTGAAGTGTGTTTTCTTTAATTGCTAATGCTCTATTTACACACAGACTGAACACAATGAAGCATTGCTTGGTGATTGGTTGAGCTAAACTGGTATTATCTAATTGTGTAGTTAAATGTAACAGCTGACAGATATTCAACATAATTCATGTGTGAGACAGTCTAACAGAAGGACGGACAAAACCAGTCAAATATCAACTGAGTTCTGCTCATATTTTATTACCATTTTCTAAACTATAGCGAATAAACTGTGATAATGTGAGAAATGTTGAAAGTGTCTGAATAAATTTTGGTTTGACTGTAGCTTTAAAGCTTGGGTCGCGACCCAAAAGTGGCTGGTGAGTGTGTGGTCAAAGAAACAACAACAAAAAATAACTCAAAATATTTTTCTGATGTGAGACTTTTATTTTGAAAGACGTGCGTGAACGCTGTTGACTCTTCTGCCACGTCTCAATTTACATACTATCCTCAGACTATCTGTCCTAAACAGTATTTGAAATTACATTTAGTGTGTCTCAAATCGTAGTGCATTGAAATGAGTATTCTAATAAAACCCGGATGGTCTACTTTTTGTGCAGATCCGTACACACACTCTAACGCTAATATTGCCCATGAATAAAAAGCGTTAAGGACTACAAACATGGTGGACGTGCGAGTAGGACGGTTAGAGGATTAGTTTACTTAAAAAATAAAATTCTGTCATCATTTACTCACTCTCAAGTTGTTTCAAACCTGTATGAATTCCTTTCTTCTGCATCGGAAGTCATTTTCTGTTTGGTTACCAACATTCTTTAAATTATTTTATTTTGTGTTCGGCAGAAGAAAGAAACTCATACGGGTTTGAAACAACTTGAGGGTGAGTAAATGACGAATTTTCATTTTTAAGTGAACTATTCCTTTAAGTAGAGAGGTTTTTCGGATGTGAGACTTTTATTCTGAAAGACGCACTTCAACGCTGTTGACTCTTCTGTCGCGTGCCTGAGAAAAACGCTTTGTACTGATTCAGTATCTGCGGTCAGATCATGAGATGTTGTCAGGCTATCAGTGTCATTATTCTAATTTTATTTTCGCAACTTAATAGGAAATAAAAGGTCTCTCACCTCAGAAAAACGAACTTCCCCGTCCTGTCACTCTGTGCTCGTCGCGCGCACTCTGCTTCAGTTGCCCGCGAAAATCAAATGCGCGCGTTACGTAAACGTCGTAGTTACGTTGTCAATTAGTAAATTAGTAAATCATGAATAGTAAATAGTTGATACATCGTGTGTGTTAGCTGGGAAGGATTCGCATGTTGCAGGTATGATGTTTTTTCCTTTCATCAAGAGCCGTTTTCATATGTTTTATTAACAATTCATGTTAGTATTGTGTATTTAACTAGTTTCCATAATCTTAACCCAAAATACCGCGGTTTCATTTTTTGCATTTTTTTTCTATATTTTTTATGACTTCGGTGGCTCATGCCAACTTACTAACTTTATTGTATTATTATGAAGGACTGAATTTGGGTAGGATATAAATAATTTACTTTTTGTTAGTGATGTTCTTATAATTTATGTGTATATTTAAGTGGGATGGCACTTGTGTGTCAACCATTTATGAGAAATAAATTCGCTTGGTTCCAGTTATTAAACATTTGGGGTCGTGGCTTAATAACCATGGAAGAATGTGGGTCCCATAGCCAATGGGTTACTCACTTTTTTACATTTTTTTTTATTTAATTTTTTTTTATACAGATTTTTATACATATTTACCTGTCAGAGCTCGAGCAACGGCAATATCACGGGGTTTATGGTTAATGCAATCCTACATTACTTTATACTGTGATCTCACCTATAAATGTTGTGTTTTTTGGCCTTGGTTTGCAAGGAATATTACATGAAATCTTTGATGTGGCTCATCTTGCACGAGCAGGTCAAGGGTCATGCATTCCATTCCCAGGTAACATTATAAAAATAAAGATCCTTAACCCGTTATCTGTACTTTAAATGTTGTGTTTTTTGGCCTTGATTTGGTAGGAATATTAGGCTACATAAAATCTTTGATGTACCGTCCTCATGTTGCTCTTCTTGCACGAGCAGGTCAAAGGTCATGTATTGATTCAGGTAACATTATAAAAATAGTTATGCTTAAAGTTATCTGTCCTTTAAATGTTGCATGTGTTTTTGGGCTTGATTTGGTAGAAATATTCCATGAAATCAGAGCTGTTTGTCCTCATGTTGCACGTCATTCATTCAATGTGTTTATTTTATTATTGTATTCTACTTTTTAATTTGATTCTATTTTAATTTTATTTTAGTATTATTTTATTTTCTATTTTTATTTTATTATTTTATTAATTTTCTATTTTTATTTTATTTATTTTCTACTTTTTAATTTTATTCTATTTTTATTTTATTTTAGTATTATTTTATTTTCTATTTTTATTTTATTATTTTATTTATTTTCTACTTTTTAATTTTATTCTATTTATATTTTATCCCATTTCTATTTTATTCAACTTTTAATTTAATTTAATTTTAGTATTATTTTATTAGGTAAGATAAAAATAAACATCCTATCAGTCCTTAAATGTTGCATATGTTGATTTGGTAGAAATATTACAGTATCTCTGTGACGCTCGTCCTCTTGTTTTCGTCTCGCAGCTCATCTGACACGAGCAGGTCAAAGGTCACCTCTTCGATTCCCAGGTAACATGCATGCATAAAAATACAGCGCTTAAATTCAGTTATCTGTCCTTTAGATGTTGCATGTGTTTTTTGGGCTTGATTTGGTAGAAATATTCCTTGAAATTAGAGATGTTCGTCCTCATGTTGCACGTCTTGCACGTCATGCATTCAATATGTTTATTTTATTATTGTATTCTACTTTTTAATTTTATTCTATTTTTATTTAATTTTAGTATTATTTTATTTTCTATTTTTATTTTATTATTTTATTTATTTTCTACTTTTTAATTTTATTCTATTTGTATTTTATCCCATTTATATTTTATTCTACTTTTAATTTAATTTAATTTAATTTTAGTATTTTATTTTACATTTTGGTAATAAATAAATACATTTTATTTTATTCCATTTCTATTTTATTTTTATTTTATTTTATTCTATTTATATTTTATTCTACTTTTAATTTAATTTAATTTTAGTATTATTTTTATTTTATTATTTTGGTAATAAAAATAAATATTTTATTTATTTTATTTTATTCCATTTCTATTTAATTTTTATTTTATTTTATTCTATTTTAATTTCTATTTAATTTTATTTTAGTATTATTTTATTGTCTATTTTAATTTTCTATTTTAATTTTTTTTTTTTTTTTTGGTAGCATGCATTCGATTCCCAGGTAACATAAAAACAAATATCCTCAAACAGTTGTCAGTCCTCTTTAGACGTTGCATGTGTTTTTGGGCTTGATTTGGCAGAAACATTACAGTATCTGTGACGCCCGTTCTCTTGTTTTCCTCCTGCAGCTCATCTGACACGAGCAGGTCAAAGGTCACCCGTTCGATTCCCAGGTTCCCAGGTGAGTTAACATGCATGCATAAAAATACAGAGCTTAAATGCATTGCAAATCAGCCAAAGTTGAAATCATTTTGTGGTTTTATTAAGGTGTGCTTGCAGCGATTTACAATTAAAGAGTTTAAAAGCCGTGCTCGGATCGCTCCGTAATGCGAAAAAGCCCCGGGAATAAGAGAAAACAGCTCTTCGGACGCCAATGTGTTGACATCTGTGACGAGGCTTTTGATGACGGCGTCCTTAATCGGAATGTGCATCGGGAGGAAAAAACTAAAACAATGCACGGATCATTTGGTGAGCTCCAGCTTGAGTCTATTATTGATGTCATCTTGATCCAATTTGATGAATTTCAGAGGGTTCGCCCAGAGAAAGGGCCCATCCGGAGCAAACCGGGGTCATTTTTCCTCAGGATTTCAGTCTGATCTACATTTATTTCTGTGCAAAACATCCATCTAGATGTGCTAAGCGTATCTCTTTTAAGTTGACCTTCGTGCAACTTTTCCCTTTGTGCGATTGCAAGCGAACGCCAAGTCTTTAGGAGCTCGACGGAGACTAAACAAGAAGCAGGTTGTACCAGAACTGATAAATCTAAAGCAAAGGCGCAAACGCGTCTCCCGAGATGCTGGGAAACGTGATTCACTCCTGTGGATGGGTTGGGTTGCATAATAAACTGGTTGCCAATTTGTTTTCTAAATTAAAATCCGTTGGTCGGCCCGAGACCCTGTCCCAATTCTTTAAATCTAATTGACTTTTTTTGGCCGATTTCCTCATTTAAAAGCCGGCTTTGATCCTCCCGCGCTCTGATGAGCTAATGCTGCGATCCATGCCACGCTTTTATTCATTTACAGGTTTTTTATTGAATGCCGGTCACATACAAATAATAAACATGACAATAATCCAATATATGGTGTAAAAATATTAAACAAGTAGAGACTACAACACATAGGAAAAGAAAATGCACAGTGAAATAATAGTACAAGTAAAAAGAAAGAAAATGATAAGAGATCCTATAATCAAACACAGATTAACAATAAAGGCCACATTTGGTGGTAAACTTTGTCTATTAAAATAAAAATACATATTTTTCAGAAAAACTGAAGTTTCATCCCTGAGGATTTACAAAGAAAATATTCCACATATCCCCAAAACATCTCGCTATAAATGCTATTAAAAAAATAAGTGGACAACATTTTCTTTCCCAGTCCCACAGAAATCACAGCGATCGCTGCCACGTTTCATTATTATTATTATTATTATTATTATTATTATTATTTTATTGAATGCCAGTCATACATAAATAATAAACATGGCAATAATCCAATATATGGTGTAAAAATATTAAACAAATATAGACTAAAACAAATAGGAAAAAAAATACAGTGTAATTTATAAAATAATAATACATGTAAAAAAAAAGAAAGAAAGAAAATGATATAAACAGGAATGAGATCATCATATAAATATCATAAAAGCTTCACATAGAGACCCAGCGCGCTTTGCTTTACTATTGTTCAACTCAAGTATTAACTCTATTTTAATATCTATCTGAAATAAGAGAAAGTTGGGGTTTCCTTTCCTTTGGTATTTCCCCATAATTAAAGATTAACAATAAAGGCTGTAATCTTTGTCTATTAAAATAAATAAAATAAAACATATTTTTCAGAAAAGTATAATTTCATCCCTAAAAGCATTTACAAAGAAAACATTACAAATCCACCCAGAACTTCTTTCTATTATAAATGCAATTAAAAAATAAGTGGATTTTTTTTTTCTTTCTCACACGTTTTCTTTCTCCGTCCCACAGAACTCCCAGCGATCGCCGGAAACTCCAGCATTAAAACACACGAGTTGATCTCTTTGCTCTCTGATATTTTGCCATATACTCTCAGTGATGAGACGATCGCTCTCTATCGTGTCTCTGAACGTGAAGCACGGGAGAAACGGCTCGGGTTTAATGCTTAATGAATGTAGATTTATGTAAATGTTTTACAATAAATCAAAACATGCATTATTGCATTATATATATATATATATATATTACTGCCATTCCAAAGTTTGGGATCTGTAAGATTTTTTAAGTTTAAAAAAAAAAAAAAAGTCTCTTCTGCTCACCAAGGCTGCATTAATTTGATCAAAAATACAGTAAAAACAGTGAAATATTATTATAATTGTAATTAACTGTTTTCTATGTGAATATATAGTAAAGTGTAATTTATTCCTGTGATCAAAGCTGAATGTTCAACATCATTACTCCAGTCTTCAGTGTCACATGATCCTTCAGAAATCACTCTAATATGATGATTTGATGCTCAAGAAACATTTATGATTATTATCAATGTTGATGATTTTTCAGGATTCTTTGATGAATAGAAAGTTCTATTTCATTTAATTGAAATCTTTATAACATTATGAATGTCTTTACTGTCACTTTCAATCAATTTAATGCATCCTTGCTGAATAAAAGTATTGATTTCTTGAACCCCCAATTTCTTGTAATATTGATAATAATCCTAAATGTTTCTTGATCATCAAATCATCATATTAGAGTGATTTCTGAAGGATCATGTGACACTGAAGACTGGAGTAATGCTGCATCGGAGAGTTAATATATTACACTTTAGAGAAGTGGGTCATAATGTTAATGCCTTACAATACTTTGGCATAGAGCGGGTACCAAAACTGTCGAGAGTAGGAGATTCTGAGAGGAAAACTGTCACAACGAGAATGTTTCTGGATTTATTCAAGTCTCCTTTATTTATACAGCGCTTTTCACAACACAGAGTGTTTCAAAGCAGCTTTACAGAGATAACAGGAAAATAATGCAATAAAGTTTGTTTCCAGAAGAAAATAGCGTCACAGTGCAGCTTAAGTAAGTTCTGGGATGGTTCATTTTTGCTGTAAAAAAGTTATTAATTTAGTTTGTATATATATATATATATATGTATGAAGAGTTCAGATGCAAAAGCCTCTTAAGTGCCATCTGAAATTTTCTTCTAGAATGATCATTTTTATCAAGCTCATATATTTAAGTTCAGTAATTTCACTTAAATGACAATGAATAGGTAATCTTCATTGCCATTTAAGTGAAATTACTGAACTTAAATATACGAGCTTGATAAAAATGATCATTCTAGAAGAAAATTTCAGATGGCACTTAGAGGCTTTTGCATCTGAACTCTTCATACATATATATATATAAGATCAATAATAAGCAGATCAGTAATATTGGTGAATATTAAAAGTCCTCAACTAATCAAGCCAATTATACTTTAAATACTTTGTCGCCTTTTGGGTTGAATGAGGAATTCGATATTCAGCCTTTTGTATAGGATATTTCTTCATATGTTTTCAATATTTTTTTGTACTTATGTGTGATTATTTTGTGGGTTGGTTTCTGACATGTATTTTATTAACATTTAGACAACTATTGTTTTTTTTTCCTATTCAGTTTTCTCATTTTTAATTTTTCAACTATTTTAAGTTTTTATCATCATTATTATTATTTTCTTTTTAATTCAAGACACCTGTTTTGTTTAAGGTCATCACCTGTTGTCTATTAAAGCAATAAGCCGTGATTTACAGTGAGTTTAGAACAGCTAACGGGCTTAAAGGGCCTTATTGCTTTAATAAAACGATTACTCCATAAAAATATTCATTTTAATTAGGGCTGTAACACATTTATTCCTCCGCCAAGCAACACATGCAGCAACAAAGCATCACAAACGGCCGTTGCGCAGTAACACTTGTGTAATGCGGTCACAGGTGTGTGTGTGTGTGTGTGTGTGTGTGTGGAGTAATGGCTCAGCCAATCAGAATCAAGGACCGGAACTATCCGCTTTATAAAGGGCTGTGCCTCAGCTCACTAAGTTTGAGCCTGACGAAGACCTGATGGTCGAAACGTTGCAATATACACTGTTCTGGAGCAGTGTGCGGACACAACGTTTGTTTTTTTGCTTTAGTTTGTTTGGGTTTGAGGATTTTGCACCTTTTTTGTCTTTTTGTCCCTGATATTTTGCCATAAACTCTCACTGATGAGACGATCGCTCTCTATCGCGTCTCTGAACGGGAGAAACGGCTCGGATTTAATGCTCAATTAATGTAACATCATTTAGTACGCATAGTTTTAGAGACGCAGAATTCTTTACAATAAATCAAACATGCATTATTGCATTATCTTCAATCAGCCTGTGTTTCGGTCTTTCGACGCAGGCCACAACAACTTTGCCAGGCTTTTCGGTCCCTGGCCAGGCTCATCCAGTTTCTGCCGATGTCTTGTCTGAGCGAGTCCCACCATCGGGTTGCGGGGCGGCCGATCGGCCTTTTTATCTTAAGTGGCAGCCATTCGGTCACGGCCCGCGTGCATCGCCCGTCCGAACTTCTGGCCACATGTCCGGCCCAGCGCATCTTGGCCTGATTGACGGCGTCCTTGACCTTGCTCGTCTTCCTCAGTAGCTCGTTGCTGATGTGGTCTGTCCTCTTGATGCCGACCATCCGCCGCTCAAGGGCGCGTTCGGTCACTGCCAGCTTCTGCCTGTCGGCCGCGGTCACGACCAGGTCTCGGCCCCGTAGAGCATGGCCGGTAGGACGGTGCTGTTGAACACTGGGCGCGCAGGGGGGCGTCGGCCGTGTTGGTGAACACCTCTGCTATGGAACCCAAGCGGCCCTCCGTCGGCGTGCCAGCTCGCGGTTGTTCTTATGCCCAGCAGTCAGCTCCTGGCCGAGGCAGACGTAGCTGTCAACCTGCTCGATCTCCTTCTGGCTGATGTAGATGTTGTTGTTGGCAGCCTGGGGGTTGCGCATCCACTTTGTCTTGGCCAGGTTCATCTTCAGCCCGACCGCTGCACCGGCCTGGTCGAGCTGGTTGAGTCGCAGCTGCACGTCGGCCACTGACTCGCCGATTAGGACGATGTTGTCGGCGAAGCGCAGGTGGCTGAGCCACTGGCCATTAACGCTGATACCCTTGTTGTCCCAGTCGAGCTGTCGAAAGACACGCCGTGAACAGCTTGGGCGAGATGGGGTCGCCCCGCTTGACGCCTCTGGCAGAGTCCTGCACGGGTCCGATTTTGTAAATCCGCGGGTACCCAAACCCGTGCAGGACTCTAGCCTCTGGCGACGGAGATGTACAGCGGCTGGTCGAACAGGGTGATGATGGTGGCGCATCCGCTGTTCAGCTCCCGCAAAAGGTCCACGTACTCGTAGGGGATGCCCTGTTGTTGTAGGGCGAGCAGTACGGCATTGATCTCCACGCTGTCGAAGGCCTTCTCATAGTCTACGAAGGCCAGCACCAAGGGCATCTTGTACTCCCGGCAGCGTTCCAGCAGTGTCCATCGTGCTGTAGCCAGACCAGAAGCCGGCCTGTTCGGGCGGCTGTTGTTCGTCAAACTGCCTGGCTAGTCGGTTGTACAGCACCCTGATGAAGACCTTGGCCAGATTAGCCGATAATTGCTCAGCTGTTCGCGGTCACCCTTCTTGTACAACAGCACTGTCTTGGCCGTCTTCCATTGATCCGGTGTTCATCTCTGCGGCATGTAGCGGCTGAAACGGCTGGCCAGTGCTGACCGAAGCTCGGCCTTTCTGGATGTTCTGACCTCACTGGTCAACACTGACGGGATGGCTGGTATGGCGTCGTCCTGCATTCCGGGCGGGTCGACTGGCGTCTTGCTGGCGAAATAGAAACGGCTGCACTCAGCCTCGATGCCCAACCGAGTTCTTGTCGTCCGTCTGGTGTCTTTAGTGCTGGCACCTGACCGCGCTTCAGCTGCATCAGCCGTCTGCACTTCTTCAAACTACTCTTCTAGCTAGCAGGCGGCTGCTCTTGTGCCGCTCCAGGTCGGTTTTGAACAATATTCCACATGGTCTGCGCCGTCCGATCTCATTTTCCGCCATTTCAGCAGGAGAGCTTCGGTGTTGTCCGATATTCGGCTGGTCTGGTCTTTTGTGCGTGGCTTTGAAGCAACGTCACATGCCTTTCTCAGCCGTTCTGTGAACTGTCTCCAGTCGCTCGTGATGTCCTCGTCGGTCTGCGCCCAGTCAGTACTGTTGACATGGTGCCGGAAGACGATCGGGTCAATGGCTGCCAGTGCGCGCTTCTCCACCCTGGAGTCGATGGTCGCTGCCTGTGCAGAACGCTTTGCCGATGACAGAGGCGTCTTGAAGGAGGCGACGGTGGCTGCAGAGGATGTGGTCGATTTCGTTTTCCGTAGTGCCGTTTGGCGACAGCCACGTCCAGCGACGACCGAGGCGCTTCTGGAAGAAGCTGTTGCCGATGTAGAGGCGAGTGGACCAGCCGCTCGCTCCGGTCTCCGCTGCCGAAGGGGCCGACGAACTTCTCTTTGTTGAGCCCCCGCCCTACCTTGGCGTTGAAGTCGCCCATCAAGATGTGGTATGTTGCGTGGGGCTGCTTCGACGTCCTCGATCTTGTCGTCATCGGCTGCTGTGGTCGGCGCATACACCTGCACGATGCGGATGGTCGTCTTGTTGGCCAGCGCCAGGGTGAGCACGCCTACTCGTGGGTTGGTCACGTCGACCCGGTCGATGGACGTCTGGAGACGATGAAGCCGACACCATCGACCGTCCTGTCCCCTTCGCCGGCTCCCAGTGCCACGGTCGACCCGTCTTCCCGTCGTGTGTGCATGGACTCGCAGCGCCGCGTCTCGCACAGGCCCAGGGTGTCGCACTGGATGTTGTTTTTCTCGGCGTTACAGTGTGTGCAGAATTATTAGGCACGTTGATTTTCTGATCATATTTTATTCCCAGGAACATTTTGCCAGTTCCAATCCACATTGATCGTAATAACTACTATTAATTTTGTATTTAATCATTTATAAGTGATATATAATTGTTCATGAAGGCTGGAAATGAAAAACGCCTTTAATTCAGGTGTGCAGAATTATTAGGCACGTTTTCTTTTACAGATTAAAATAAGCCAAAAAATAGATTTAACAAAGACTGAAAAGTCAAAAATGATTAAATGCCCATGAGAAGGATACAATACTAATGCAACACTAGAGATTGCAGTTAAGGCATGACCATTGGACAGTGAAATGCTCATTGGGTCAGCAGGGTCAGACAAATACAGGTGGAGAAGGAAAGACACATGTTAACTGCAAAAGAATGAAGAATTAAGTGTGAAACCATCAGGAACCCTTTAGTCTCCAGCGCCACCATTTTCCAGAACTGTAGCCTACCTGGAGTCTCCAGAAGAGCAAGGAGATCTCAGAGACTTGGGTTAGGTAAAGAATCCTAAAAATTACCCCCTCTTAATAAGAATCCCAAGCTGAAGTGTAGTGAAATACATGAAGACTGGTTTTATATAGGCTTAGATTGAGAGTGACTCTTGAAGGACCAGCACCACATCCACTTCTACCACTGTTTGAAGAATTAATACGTTTTAATAAGTTTTGGGACTTCATTTTTAGTCCATCTCCTACCCTGAAGTCCGTTTTGCAGAGATGGACTAAAAATGAAGTCCCAAAACTTATTAAAACGTATTAATTCTTCAAACAGTGGTAGAAGTGGATGTGGTGCTGGTCCTTCAAGAGTCACTCTCAATCTAAGCCAATATAAAATCAGTCTTCATGTATTTCACTACACTTCAGCTTGTGATTCTTATTAAGAGGGGGTCATTTTTAGGATTCTTTACCTAACCCAAGTCTCTGAGATCTCCTTGCTCTTCTGGAGACTCCAGGTAGGCTACAGTTCTGGAAAATGGTGGCGCTGGAGACTAAAGGGTTCCTGATGGTTTCACACTTAATTCTTCATTCTTTTGTAGTTAACATGTGTCTTTCCTTCTCCACCTGTATTTGTCTGACCCTGCTGACCCAATGAGCATTTCACTGTCCAATGGTCATGCCTTAACTGCAATCTCTAGTGTTGCATTAGTATTGTATCCTTCTCATGGGCATTTAATCATTTTTGACTTTTCAGTCTTTGTTAAATCTATTTTTTGGCTTATTTTAATCTGTAAAAGAAAACGTGCCTAATAATTCTGCACACCTGAATTAAAGGCGTTTTTCATTTCCAGCCTTCATGAACAATTATATATCACTTATAAATGATTAAATACAAAATTAATAGTAGTTATTACGATCAATGTGGTTTGGAATGTTCCTGGAAAAAAAATATGATCAGAAAATCAACGTGCCTAATAATTCTGCACACACTGTATATATATATGATAAATGTCGATTCTTAATGCTTTAAATAAAAGTCTCTTCTGCGTATCAAGCCTGCATTTATTTGATCAAAAATACAGTAAAAACAGTGAAATATTATTATAATTGTAATTAACTGTTTTCTGTGTGAATATATAGTAAAGTGTAATGTATTCCTGTGATCAAAGCTGAATGTTCAGCATCATTACTCCAGTCTTCAGTGTCACATGATCCTTCAGAAATCACTCTAATATGAGGATTTGATGATCAACAAACATTTCTGATTATTATCAGTGTTGAAAACATGTTATTTACATTTTTCCGGATTCTTTGATGACTAGAAAGTTCAAAAGAACAGCGTTTATTTGAAAAATAATCTTTTGTAACATTATAAATGTCTTTACTGTCACTTTTGATCAATTTAATGCATCCTTGATGAAGAAAAGTAAAAAATTACCCACAAAATAATAATAATAAACGTTTCTTTTGCAGCACATTTCTGAAGGATCATGTGACACTGAAGACTGGAGTAATGATGCTGAAAATTCAGCTTTAGATCACTGGAATAAATTACACTTGACTATATATTCACATAGAAAACAGTTATTTAAAATTATAATAATATTTCACAATTTTTACTGTATTTTTTATCAAATTAAAGCAACCTTGGGTGAGCAGAAGAGACAAAAACATTAAAAAAAAATTCCCCGACCTCAAACTTTTGACTGCTAGTGTAAATACACAGATAACATCATATCAAACATGTATTTCTCAGAACAATCAGTTTTCATGAGGTTCATTTATAGATTTATTTGAGCATTTTGTCGAGCCAAACTTCTACAGTGCAGTGCGTTTACTCAGCTGAAGAGTAAAACTCAGTGACGGTGAGTGTTAAACAGGGAAACGTTGACAGGACGCGATAGAGAGTCGCGCATCGAGAGCCGCAGAAACCAGGAAACCAGTGTTTTTACAAGCTTTTCCGCATCTCAGACACAATAGCTGTCATCGGCCGGCTCTCCGAACACGAGCGCCGTCTGGAGCCGAGCCAGGCGTGCAGGAAGAGCGGTGTGACTCCACACACACTGCTGATCTGAGGACAGAGTCATTTATAATGTGTGTGTCAGTGCTGTACTTCATACACAAGAGTTTGAATGTGCTCGTGATTTCATTCGAGAAATATGTGGAATGTAAAAAAAAAACAATTAAAGTTCAATTGTCAAACTACTGGAGCATTTAGATGACAGTATAAGTATAAATTAATAATATAATATATAAATAAATATTATATAATAATATAAATGTGTGTGCTGTATAACTATATATACACTCACCTAAAGGATTATTAGGAACACCATACTAATACTGTGTTTGACCCCCTTTCGCCTTCAGAACTGCCTTAATTCTACGTGGCATTGATTCAACAAGGTGCTGAAAGCATTCTTTAGAAATGTTGGCCCATATTGATAGGATAGCATCTTGCAGTTGATGGAGATTTGTGGGATGCACATCCAGGGCACGAAGCTCCCGTTCCACCACATCCCAAAGATGCTCTATTGGGTTGAGATCTGGTGACTGTGGGGGCCATTTTAGTACAGTGAACTCATTGTCATGTTCAAGAAACCAATTTGAAATGATTCGAGCTTTGTGACATGGTGCATTATCCTGCTGGAAGTAGCTATCAGAGGATGGGGACATGGTGGTCATAAAGGGATGGACATGGTCAGAAACAATGCTCAGGTAGGCCGTGGCATTTAAACGATGCCCAATTGGCACTAAGGGGCCTAAAGTGTGCCAAGAAAACATCCC
>NC_137128.1:46552783-46590283 GCF_949319135.1 Squalius cephalus | reverse complement strand
ACAGCGAGACGACAGCATTCAGCCTTTCTGTGACCTGAGATTATATAAATGTATATAAACTTTAAATAAAATACAAATATTCGTTGAAAAACTTAAACTAAATGAAAATTACAAATGCTGCCTCGGCAATAAAGTTGAAGCACTAAAATTATTAAAAATGATTAATAAAAACTACATTATGGAAGCTTGTTTCCGCCAATGAATAATAAATAATAATAATTGCGACTTTTTTTCTCACAATTGCGAGATATGTAGTCAGAATTCTGAGAAATAAAGTCGCAATTGCGAGATATAAAGTCACAATTCTGAGAAATAAAGTCGCAATTGCGAGATATAAAGTCACAATTCTGAGAAATAAAGTCGCAATTGCGAGATATAAAGTCACAATTCTGAGAAATAAAGTCGCAATTGCGAGATATAAAGTCGCAATTCTGAGAAATAAAGTCACAATTGCGAGATATAAAGTCACAATTCTGAGAAATAAAGTCGCAGTTGCGAGATATAAAGTCACAATTCTGAGAAATAAAGTCGCAATTGCGAGATATAAAGTCACAATTCTGAGAAATAAAGTCACAATTGCGAGATATAAAGTCACAATTCTGAGAAATAAAGTCGCAATTGCGAGATATAAAGTCACAATTCTGAGAAATAAAGTCACAATTGCGAGATATAAAGTCACAATTCTGAGAAATAAAGTCGCAGTTGCGAGATATAAAGTCACAATTCTGAGAAATAAAGTCACAATTGCGAGATATAAAGTCACAATTCTGAGAAATAAAGTCGCAATTGCGAGATATAAAGTCACAATTCTGAGAAATAAAGTCACAATTGCGAGATATAAAGTCACAATTGTGAGATATAAAGTCACAATTGCGAGATATAAAGTCACAATTGCGAGATATAGTCACAATTGTGAGATATAAAGTCACAATTGCGAGATATAAAGTCACAATTCTGAGAAATAAAGTCACAATTGCGAGATATAAAGTCACAATTCTGAGAAATAAAGTCACAATTGCGAGATATAAAGTCACAATTCTGAGATATAAAGTCACAATTGCGAGATATAAAGTCACAATTCTGAGAAATAAAGTCGCAATTGCGAGATATAAAGTCACAATTCTGAGAAATAAAGTCACAATTGCGAGATATAAAGTCACAATTCTGAGAAATAAAGTCACAATTGCGAGATATAAAGTCACAATTCTGAGATATAAAGTCACAATTGCGAGATATAAAGTCACAATTCTGAGAAATAAAGTCGCAATTGCGAGATATAAAGTCACAATTCTGAGAAATAAAGTCACAATTGCGAGATATGAATTCAGAATTCTGAGAAATAAAGTCGCAATTGCGAGATATAAAGTCACAATTCTGAGAAATAAAGTCGCAGTTGCGAGATATAAAGTCACAATTCTGAGAAATAAAGTCACAATTGCGAGATATAAAGTCACAATTCTGAGAAATAAAGTCGCAATTGCGAGATATAAAGTCACAATTCTGAGAAATAAAGTCACAATTGCGAGATATAAAGTCACAATTGTGAGATATAAAGTCACAATTGCGAGATATAAAGTCACAATTGCGAGATATAGTCACAATTGTGAGATATAAAGTCACAATTGCGAGATATAAAGTCACAATTCTGAGAAATAAAGTCACAATTGCGAGATATAAAGTCACAATTCTGAGAAATAAAGTCACAATTGCGAGATATAAAGTCACAATTGTGAGATATAAAGTCACAATTGCGAGATATAAAGTCACAATTGCGAGATATAAAGTCACAATTCTGAGAAATAAAGTCACAATTGTGAGATATAAAGTCACAATTCTGAGAAATAAAGTCACAATTGTGAGATATAAAGTCACAATTCTGAGAAATAAAGTCGCAATTGCGAGATATAAAGTCACAATTGTGAGATATGAATTCAGAATTCTGAGAAATAAAGTCACAATTGCGAGATATAAAGTCACAATTCTGAGAAATAAAGTCGCAATTGCGAGATATAAAGTCACAATTCTGAGAAATAAAGTCACAATTGCGAGATATAAAGTCACAATTCTGAGAAATAAAGTCGCAATTGCGAGATATAAAGTCACAATTGTGAGATATGAATTCAGAATTCTGAGAAATAAAGTCACAATTGCGTGATATAGTCACAATTCTGAGAAATAAAGTCACAATTGCGAGATATAAAGTCACAATTCTGAGAAATAAAGTCACAATTGCGAGATATGAATTCAGAATTCTGAGAAATAAAGTCACAATTGCGAGATATAAAGTCACAATTCTGAGAAATAAAGTCACAATTGCGAGATATAAAGTCACAATTCTGAGAAATAAAGTCACAATTGCGAGATATAAAGTCACAATTGTGAGATATAAAGTCACAATTACGAGATATAAAGTCACAATTGCGAGATATAAAGTCACAATTGTGAGATATAAAGTCGCAATTGTGAGATATAAAGTCACAATTGCGAGATATAAAGTCACAATTGCGAGATATAAAGTCACAATTGTGAGATATAAAGTCGCAATTGTGAGATATAAAGTCACAATTCTGAGAAATAAAGTCGCAATTGCGAGATATAAAGTCAGAATTGTGAGATATAAAGTCGCAATTGTGAGATATAAAGTCACAATTCTGAGAAATAAAGTCACAATTACGAGATATAAAGTCACAATTGCGAGATATAAAGTCACAATTGTGAGATATAAAGTCGCAATTGTGAGATATAAAGTCACAATTGCGAGATATAAAGTCACAATTCTGAGAAATAAAGTCACAATTGCGAGATATAAAGTCACAATTCTGAGAAATAAAGTCACAATTGCGAGATATAAAGTCACAATTCTGAGAAATAAAGTCACAATTGCGAGATATAAAGTCACAATTCTGAGAAATAAAGTCACAATTGCGAGATATAAAGTCACAATTCTGAGAAATAAAGTCACAATTGCGAGATATGAATTCAGAATTCTGAGAAATAAAGTCACAATTGCGAGATATAAAGTCACAATTCTGAGAAATAAAGTCACAATTGCGAGATATAAAGTCACAATTCTGAGAAATAAAGTCACAATTGCGAGATATAAAGTCACAATTGTGAGATATAAAGTCACAATTACGAGATATAAAGTCACAATTGCGAGATATAAAGTCACAATTGCGAGATATAAAGTCACAATTCTGAGAAATAAAGTCACAATTGCGAGATATGAATTCAGAATTCTGAGAAATAAAGTCACAATTGCGAGATATAAAGTCACAATTCTGAGAAATAAAGTCACAATTGCGAGATATAAAGTCACAATTCTGAGAAATAAAGTCACAATTGCGAGATATAAAGTCACAATTCTGAGATATAAAGTCACAATTGCGAGATATAAAGTCACAATTCTGAGAAATAAAGTCACAATTGCGAGATATGAATTCAGAATTCTGAGAAATAAAGTCACAATTGCGAGATATAAAGTCACAATTCTGAGAAATAAAGTCACAATTGCGAGATATAAAGTCACAATTCTGAGAAATAAAGTCACAATTGCGAGATATAAAGTCACAATTGTGAGATATAAAGTCACAATTGCGAGATATAAAGTCACAATTCTGAGAAATAAAGTCACAATTGCGAGATATAAAGTCACAATTCTGAGAAATAAAGTCACAATTGCGAGATATGAATTCAGAATTCTGAGAAATAAAGTCACAATTGCGAGATATAAAGTCACAATTCTGAGAAATAAAGTCACAATTGCGAGATATAAAGTCACAATTCTGAGAAATAAAGTCACAATTGCGAGATATAAAGTCACAATTCTGAGATATAAAGTCACAATTGCGAGATATAAAGTCACAATTCTGAGAAATAAAGTCACAATTGCGAGATATGAATTCAGAATTCTGAGAAATAAAGTCACAATTGCGAGATATAAAGTCACAATTCTGAGAAATAAAGTCACAATTGCGAGATATAAAGTCACAATTCTGAGAAATAAAGTCACAATTGCGAGATATAAAGTCACAATTGTGAGATATAAAGTCACAATTACGAGATATAAAGTCACAATTGCGAGATATAAAGTCACAATTGTGAGATATAAAGTCGCAATTGTGAGATATAAAGTCACAATTGCGAGATATAAAGTCACAATTGCGAGATATAAAGTCACAATTGTGAGATATAGTCGCAATTGTGAGATATAAAGTCACAATTCTGAGAAATAAAGTCGCAATTGCGAGATATAAAGTCAGAATTGTGAGATATAAAGTCGCAATTGTGAGATATAAAGTCACAATTCTGAGAAATAAAGTCACAATTACGAGATATAAAGTCACAATTGCGAGATATAAAGTCACAATTGTGAGATATAAAGTCACAATTGCGAGATATAAAGTCACAATTGCGAGATATAAAGTCACAATTGTGAGATATAAAGTCACAATTGCGAGATATAAAGTCACAATTCTGAGAAATAAAGTCGCAATTGCGAGATATAAAGTCACAATTGTGAGATATGAATTCAGAATTCTGAGAAATAAAGTCACAATTGCGAGATATAAAGTCACAATTCTGAGAAATAAAGTCACAATTGCGAGATATAAAGTCACAATTCTGAGAAATAAAGTCACAATTGCGAGATATGAATTCAGAATTCTGAGAAATAAAGTCACAATTGCGAGATATAAAGTCACAATTCTGAGAAATAAAGTCACAATTGCGAGATATAAAGTCACAATTCTGAGAAATAAAGTCACAATTGCGAGATATAAAGTCACAATTGTGAGATATAAAGTCACAATTACGAGATATAAAGTCACAATTGCGAGATATAAAGTCACAATTGTGAGATATAAAGTCGCAATTGTGAGATATAAAGTCACAATTGCGAGATATAAAGTCACAATTGCGAGATATAAAGTCACAATTGTGAGATATAAAGTCGCAATTGTGAGATATAAAGTCACAATTCTGAGAAATAAAGTCGCAATTGTGTGATATAAAGTCAGAATTGTTAGATATAAAGTCAGAATTGTGTTTTAAAGTCACAATTCTGAGAAATAAAGTTACAATTGCGAGATATAAAGTCACAATTGCGAGATATAAAGTCAGAATTGCGAGATATAAAGTCACAATTGCGAGATATAAAGTCAGAATTGCGAGATATAAAGTCACAATTGCGAGATATAAAGTCAGAATTGCGAGATATAAAGTCAGAATTGTGAGATATAAAGATAGAAATAACTGACTTAAAACCATTTTTTTTTGGGGGGGGGGGGGGGGTATTAACATGCCTTTTGCACAGTACTGTATATATTTTTTTTTTTTTAGAAAATGGCCGATGGTTTCGCTGGATCAGACTCTTATGTCTCGACTGGGATCGTGTCGAGACGTTGAAGCTGCACTGAGACGGACATCTGGACCTTCTGTGAACACTGGGATAGCTGGTGCCATTGAAGTCCATTCTGTGGAGAAAAATCCTGGAATGTTTTCCTCAAAAACCTTAATTTCTGTTCGACTGAAGAAAGAAAGACTTGGATATCTTGGATGAGTAAATTATCAGCAAACGTTTTTTTTTGTAAGTGAACTAGTCCTTTAAATCAGCTGATAGTCTCCGCTTATAGAGTATTTACATGAGCGAACACTTCTTTGTGCTTGCATTTCCACAACGAAACACGGTAGTGCCACCCGTTACGTTTGAGTCGTTAACTCTATTCAAGCCGTTCTGATTCTTGATTCGTTCTGCGGTATCTTGAAGTGTTTGATACTCGATCGCCTCTGGAAATAGCGGCGTATCTCGCTGTGGATCTGGCGACCCGGCGAGGGGAAGCCCGAGATGCCCACCGCAGAAGCCAATCTGCCATCTGGAAGCCTGTCACGAATACCAGCATGTGTGTGTGCACCGGCTCACACACACCTCACACACACCTCCAGCCCTTATCGCCTGCATCACATCCCTCAGATAGGGAGCACGAGAGGTGGGCTCGCTTTTGTTCATTCATTCGCGCGCTTTAATTGATTCATCCTCGCCCGTCTGAGAGAGTCGCACACGCTGAGAGTCTCGGGGGATTTCTCAGGTCACAGAAAGGCTGAATGCGGTCTCTCGCGTCTACAGGACAACACTCGCTGCCGCTAATATCTTGATTTAGTTTAAATAAAATATCTATATTTTAAATTTTCATGTTATTTCTTTGAAAACTGCTATTTAGGTTTGATTTGTTTTTGTTTAGTTTTAGTTATTTATTGTTGTAAATAAGAATTCTTATTATATCACCCTTTTATATTCTGTTTTATTTCAGTTAACAGCAATGCTTTATATTTTATATATTTATGTAGTATATGTAAAACCATAACGATAACTGAGATAAAATATAAGAAAATGTATGAAATACTAAAATAAAGAATACTAAATAAACTAAAACTATATTGACATTTTTAAATAAACTAATAAAAATTCTATAAACACCATTTTTTTTAAAATACTTTTAGTTAATAACAACCCAAGTCTCAAAATGTGTGTGTGTATAGATATAGATATATAGATATTATCATTCACTAAAAATAAAAAACATAAAGTTGCTTTAAACAAAACAAACATTAACTGAAATAAAAAATTCAACTTACTTTTTTTGTTTAAATTAAAGTACTAAAATAACAAAAACTAAATAAACTAGCAAAAAAAAACAACATAAAAACTATATAGACATAAAAAAAAACTAATAAAAAAAAATCCAATTTAAAATATGTAGAAAACACTATAATAGTATCTCAATGATATTTATATAATGATATTTTAACTGGTTTATCATGTAATTTCTTAATTTGTTTTTTTTTATGTGTTGTTGCAGTGCATTCTGGGAATGCCTTCTCTCTGAACAACACACACAGTAGCTCTCGGCCAAAAGAAAGCATCTTACCGTATGAAACCGGCTTCAGTTTACACATTTAAATTTACACATCACACAATCTTGAGCCAATAGACGAGTTTGAGGAGACGTCACAGTTACGCCACTTTCATGAATTTGATGTAAACAGTAAGAGTAAGCCGACATAACATCGCATATGCAGTTCATAGAGGACATACAGCAGCTACAGCATGAAATAATCATTAAACCTATAACATTTAACTTTTAAACAGCGTCTATAACATGTTTATCTCACAATTCTTGACTCTTTTTCTTGTTTTCGCGTGTTTATATCTCCCACACTGCAGAACATGCTTTTCTTACTTAGTATTTTTGTCTTGTTTCCAGTCCAAATATCTACAAATTCTCAAATCAAGATGCATTTACTAGATGAGATTTACTAGAAGTCTTGTTTTCTAGGGAAATGAATCAAAATTAAGTGAGTTTTTGCTTAAAAAAGCTAAATGATCTTCCAGTGTGGTGAGAAAAATAATCTTGTTTCTGTTTGAATTAACATTATTTTTTCTGACCCCATTGGCAGATATATATAATCTTTAAACAAAACAAACATTAACTGAAATAAAATTATTTTATTTTAGTTTAAATTAAAGTACTAAAATAACAAAAACTAAATAAACTAGCAAAACAATATAAAAACAATATAGAAAAAACTAATAAAAATGACAAAAACAAAACAACACAAAAAAATTAAGTTTTTGTTGTTTTTGTTGTTGTTGTTTTAGCCTTTTTTAAGCAACAACTCACTTCATTTTGATTGATTTCTCTAGAAAACAAGACATAATATCTTCTAGTAAATCTCATCTAGTAAATGCATCTTGATTTGAGAATCTTTAGATATTTGTACTGGAAACAAGACAAAAATACTAAGTAAGAAAAGCATTTGTGCAGACTTTATAACTCGCAATTTAAAAAAAATCTACTTACTTTATTTTAGTTTAAATTAAAGTACTAAAATAACAAAAACTAAATAAACTAGCAAAACAATATAAAAACAATATAGAAAAAATGACAAAAACAAAACCACAAAAAAAATAAGTTTTTGTTGTTTTTGTTGTTGTTTTGTTGTTGTTGTTTTTGTTGTTTTAGCCTTTTTTAAGCAACAACTTATAATAGACATAATATCTTCTAGTAAATCTCATCTAGTAAATGCATCTTGATTTGAGAATCTTTAGATATTTGTACTGGAAACAAAACAAAAATACTAAGTAAGAAAAGCATTTGTGCAGACTTTATAACTCGCAATTTAAAAAAATTCAACTTTATTTTAGTTTAAATGAAAGTACTAAAATAACAAAAACTAAATAAACTAGCAAAACAATATAAAAACAATATAGAAAAAACTAATAAAAATGGCAAAAACAAAACAACACAAAAAAATTAAGTTTTTGTTGTTGTTTTGTTGTTGTTGTTTTTGTTGTTTTGGCCTTTTTTAAAGCAACAACTCACTTCATTTTGATTGATTTCCCTAGAAAACAAGACATAATATCTTCTAGTAAATCTCATCTAGTAAATGCATCTTGATTTGAGAATCTTGAGATATTTGTAGTAAGAAAAGCATTTGTGCAGACTTTATAACTCGCAATAGTGAGTTTATATCCACAATTTTGAGGAAAAAAGACGAGTATATCTCACAACTCTGTTCATCTCTCTGAGAATCGTGAGATATAAGCTTGTGTTTGCCTCAGCGTCGAGTCCGGTGGAGTCGGTGTGTGTTAATCTACACCGCCGGGCCTCTGACTGAGATGGTGAGGCTCATTTCTCGGGCAGGTCTGAACTGGTCCACTGGGACATTCCTCTGGTTATCTGCTCTCAGTGGGACATTTATCTCTGCACATCTCGCCGTCTGTCTGAGTCTCATGCTGCATCTCAATTCGCCTACTTATACTGCGCCCTAAAAGTGTTTTCTTCTCTTATTGTGAAGGAAAAGTGCACACTTTTGAGTGTGTAAGCCGAAGCACGCACTATCACGTCACACAAGTGCCTCTTTAACGGTCTATAAACTGCCCTGTCAATCATCTTGTCAAAGATAAAATCCTCCACATTTAATTTAATTTACAAAATTGGAGAGATGTTGATCTGCGGGTCTTTAATGCGGAGACTCTCCTCGTATTAATGCATAATGATGCATTTAAAAGTTAATGGCCAAACAGAGCTTTATAAAAGTCCTGATGAAATATAACACGGATAACATTAAATAAATATTAATAATTTTTTATTATATTTATTATTTATTTCAGCTTTATTTCAAGTTTCTATACTATATAATTTATTTATTTTATATACTATATCATTTATTTATTATATACTATAATATTTATTATTTTTATTAAGCATATAATTTACCAGAATCTGTTGAATTGACATTTTAATTAAACATTCAGATCAAATTCCAAGTCATGAATTGAAACGGAGCCGATTGTTGAATTCTGAATTTAATAACCACCTATTTTGTAATTGGATCCACGTTTTTATTGTCCATCAGAGCTTGTATATGTCTTCTGGAATATATTTTATGTTTTGCTTCCTTTGAAACAAAGAGCGCCACTTGTTTTACAGTAATATTTACCGGCTCCTCAGAGACTATCAGCGGTGAGCGATCTCTCTTCGTGTTATCTGGAGAATCATCCGTCTGTGAGTAAGAGATTCACACTGATGTCTGAAGATCCTGGGAGGACAATCATGCAGTATTATTCATCTGAAAGGATATATATATACATACATATTTGAGGTACTTAACTCAACTGACTGCAACTTAAAAGATTAGTTCACCCAAAAATGAAATATGTCATCATTTACTCATCCAAACTGAGACTTTTGTTAACCTTCAAAACCCAAAATGAAGATATTTTAATGAAATCTGAGAGATTTCCGTCCCTCCATTGACAGTTTACGCAACTACCACTTTGTTGCTTGACAACTGATGACAATTTTTTCATTTTTGTGTGTGTGAACTGCACTCTTTAACTGGACTGAAGCAGATTTACTTGATTATCCATACATCATTTCTTTAGAAAAAATAATGTGAGGATGAAATGTGATCAGTCAGGGTTTGAGGAAGGGTTATTTGTTCATCTCTCAATCATCATTGTATTGCATTGCATTATATTGTTTTAAAACCAAAGAGCTTTGATCATAGAACTATTAGTGCTGGGCAACAATTAATCACGATTAATCACATCCAAAATAAAAGTTTGTGTTTACATATATTTAAGAAAAATATGTTATATATATATATATATATAAAATAATTATATTTATATATATATATATATATATATATATATATATATATTATATGTATTTTTATATATATATATATATATACTAGAATAAATTAGCATGTTTTCGCATATTGCTAACATGAATTAGCAGGTTTGAGCACACATTGCTAACATGAATTTTTATGTTGCTAGCATGTTTTAGCACATTTTAGCATGAATTAGCGTGTTGTTAACATGTTTAAGCATTTTGTTTAGCAAGTGTTCAGTCATGTTAGCAATGTGCCAATATGACACTAGCATTCTTTGCAATTGGTTAACATGAATTAGTACATAGCTAACATTAATTAGCATGTTGCTACCATGGTTAACGCATTGCTAGCATGAATTGGCATTTTGTTTGCATGAATTAACAGGTTTTACCACATTGTTAACACACATTATGCTTGCTAACATGATTTAGCTTGTTGCTTGCATGATTTAACACTTTGCTAGCATGAGTTGGCATTTTTCTAACATGAATTAGCAGGTTTTACCACATTGCTAACATTGATGATCATGTTGCTTGCATTTTGTTAGCATGATTTAACATGTTTCAGCTTGTTAACATGAATTAGCATGTTGCTAACATGGCAATTCATTGTTAGCAAAGTTTTCAATCATACTAGCAATGTGTTAACATGATGCTAACATTATGTCAACATGAATTATCATGATTTTAACATGAATTAGCTCAACTGTGTAATAAAGTGGTTAGCTTAACTTAACTAGCATCAATTACCAAGTCAAGCGCTTTGACCGGATGTGAGGCTCTACTGTTACATTAGTGTGTGTTTTGTGTCAGCAGACATGCAGCCGTCTGTGTGTTCTTCTCTTCGACACCTAAAGCCTGTGCCGTTCACCCTCATCTGTGCGCGACGGGCCGGTGTCACAGGATCGGTTCTGCTGGGCTGTTTTCAACAATACGCCAGCACACCTGCAGGTCCGGGGTCGGGGGTCGAGTCTGAGTCTCAGTCCTCACAGGTGCGGGCCGCTATTGAAACCTCACCTGTCACTCACCTCCCGCCTTTGATTTTAGCAAGCGCTTCCAACGCTTCCTGTGCTAGCTTAACATTCCTGCGCGAGGCCTCGCATGAGCGAAACGTTAAAAGGCAGACGTAAGCTCGAGGGCAACGAGACTGTCAGCGTCTGGTTTGATGCAATGATGCCGTAACTCTTTAGAGATTAGGCACAGTTCGGGTAATGGTTATGCTGAGTGCTGCTGGTTCACTTGTGTTGTGTTTCCATGGGGTTGTGTGCAAAACAAGCCACTTTTATTTCTATTGTTCAGAAGACAATAGTGTTCAAAATGAAATGAGTTTTTGCTTAAAACAAGTCAAATTATCTTCCAATGGGGTGAGAAAAATACTCAAGAACCAATTAAGATTACTTTTCTTACCCCATTGGCAGATCATTTGGCTGTTTTTTAAGCCGTTTTAGGCTGTTTTCTTTTGTTTAAACTCTCTTAAGTTTGATTTATTTCCCCAGAAAACAAGACATACTATCGTATGGCATTTTACTACTTTAGTAAATACATCTTGTTTTAAGATTTATTTTTATTTTTGGAGTGGAAACGAGACACAAATACTAAGTAAGAAAAGCATTTTTCCAGTATAAGTTAAAGTTTTGTTCTCATCTGATCCAAAAGTTCATCCAAAAATGGAAAAATTTCAGATCAATTCTGAGAGATTTCTGTCCCTCAATTGACAACTTACGCAACTACCACTTTGATGCTTAAAAAAGTTAGTAAACATAAAATTTAGGCTTTTAATCACATATAAACATTGATCAGCGAACATAAACAGCTCAACTATTCCTGCTTCATGCACAAGAATGATCCTCATTGGTTCTCGCTGAAGCTCAAACGTGCTGCGTAACACGAGAATGAACCTCATTGGTTCTCGCTGAAGCTCAAACGTGCTGCGTAACACGAGAATGAACCTCATTGGTTCTTGAGAAGCTCAAACGTGCTGAGTAACACGAGAATGAACCTCATTGGTTCTCGCTGAAGCTCAAACGTGCTGCGTAACACCAGAATGAACCTCATTGGTTCTTGAGAAGCTCAAACGTGATGCGTAACACGAGAATGAACCTCACTGGTTCTTGAGAAGCTCAAACGTGATGCGTAACACGAGAATGAACCTCATTGGTTCTCGCTGAAGCTCAAACGTGATGCGTAACACGAGAATGAACCTCACTGGTTCTTGAGAAGCTCAAACGTGACGCGTAACACCAGAATGAACCTCATTGGTTCTTGAGAAGCTCAAACGTGATGCGTAACACGAGAATGAACCTCATTGGTTCTTGAGAAGCTCAAACGTGATGCGTAACACGAGAATGAACCTCACTGGTTCTTGAGAAGCTCAAACGTGACGCGTAACACCAGAATGAACCTCACTGGTTCTTGAGAAGCTCAAACGTGATGCGTAACACGAGAATGAACCTCATTGGTTCTTGAGAAGCTCAAACGTGATGCGTAACACGAGAATGAACCTCATTGGTTCTCGCTGAAGCTCAAACGTGCTGCGTAACACCAGAATGAACCTCATTGGTTCTTGAGAAGCTCAAACGTGATGCGTAACACGAGAATGAACCTCACTGGTTCTCGCTGAAGCTCAAACGTGCTGCGTAACACCAGAATGAACCTCATTGGTTCTTGAGAAGCTCAAACGTGATGCGTAACACGAGAATGAACCTCACTGGTTCTTGAGAAGCTCAAACGTGACGCGTAACACCAGAATGAACCTCATTGGTTCTTGAGAAGCTCAAACGTGATGCGTAACACGAGAATGAACCTCACTGGTTCTTGAGAAGCTCAAACGTGATGCGTAACACGAGAATGAACCTCACTGGTTCTTGAGAAGCTCAAACGTGATGCGTAACACGAGAATGAACCTCATTGGTTCTTGAGAAGCTCAAACGTGCTGCGTAACACGAGAATGAACCTCATTGGTTCTAGAGAAGCTCAAACGTGCTGCGTAACACGAGAATGAACCTCATTGGTTCTCGAGAAGCTCAAACGTGATGCGTAACACGAGAATGAACCTCACTGGTTCTCGCTGAAGCTCAAACGTGATGCGTAACACGAGAATGAACCTCATTGGTTCTCGAGAAGCTCAAACGTGATGCGTAACACGAGAATGAACCTCATTGGTTCTCGAGAAGCTCAAACGTGCTGCGTAACACCAGAATGAACCTCATTGGTTCTAGAGAAGCTCAAACGTGCTGCGTAACACGAGAATGAACCTCACTGGTTCTTGAGAAGCTCAAACGTGACGCGTAACACCAGAATGAACCTCATTGGTTCTTGAGAAGCTCAAACGTGATGCGTAACACGAGAATGAACCTCACTGGTTCTTGAGAAGCTCAAACGTGACGCGTAACACCAGAATGAACCTCATTGGTTCTTGCTGAAGCTCAAACGTGATGCGTAACACCAGAATGAACCTCATTGGTTCTTGAGAAGCTCAAACGTGATGCGTAACACGAGAATGAACCTCATTGGTTCTAGAGAAGCTCAAACGTGCTGCGTAACACCAGAATGAACCTCATTGGTTCTTGAGAAGCTCAAACGTGATGCGTAACACCAGAATGAACCTCATTGGTTCTTGAGAAGCTCAAACGTGATGCGTAACACTAGAATGAACCTCATTGGTTCTTGCTGAAGCTCAAACGTGCTGCGTAACACGAGAATGAACCTCATTGGTTCTTGAGAAGCTCAAACGTGATGCGTAACACCAGAATGAACCTCATCGGTTCTTGAGAAGCTCAAACGTGATGCGTAACACCAGAATGAACCTCATTGGTTCTAGAGAAGCTCAAACGTGCTGCGTAACACGAGAATGAACCTCATTGGTTCTTGAGAAGCTCAAATGTGATGCGTAACGCGAGAATGAACCTCATTGGTTCTTGCTGAAGCTCAAACGTGATGCGTAACACCAGAATGAACCTCATTGGTTCTTGAGAAGCTCAAACGTGATGCGTAACACCAGAATGAACCTCATTGGTTCTTGAGAAGCTCAAACGTGATGCGTAACACCAGAATGAACCTCATTGGTTCTTGAGAAGCTCAAACGTGATGCGTAACACCAGAATGAACCTCATTGGTTCTTGAGAAGCTCAAACGTGATGCGTAACACCAGAATGAACCTCATTGGTTCTTGAGAAGCTCAAACGTGATGCGTAACACGAGAATGAACCTCATTGGTTCTAGAGAAGCTCAAACGTGATGCGTAACACGAGAATGGACCTCATTGGTTCTTGCTGAAGCTCAAACGTGCTGCGTAACACCAGAATGAACCTCATTGGTTCTTGAGAAGCTCAAACGTGATGCGTAACGCGAGAATGAACCTCAATGGTTCTTGCTGAAGCTCAAACGTGATGCGTAACACCAGAATGAACCTCATTGGTTCTTGAGAAGCTCAAACGTGATGCGTAACACGAGAATGAACCTCATTGGTTCTTGAGAAGCTCAAACGTGATGCGTAACGCGAGAATGAACCTCATTGGTTCTTGCTGAAGCTCAAACGTGATGCGTAACACAAGAATGAACCTCATTGGTTCTTGAGAAGCTCAAACGTGATGCGTAACACAAGAATGAACCTCATTGGTTCTTGAGAAGCTCAAACGTGATGCGTAACGCGAGAATGAACCTCATTGGTTCTTGCTGAAGCTCAAACGTGATGCGTAACACCAGAATGAACATCATTGGTTCTTGAGAAGCTCAAACGTGATGCGTAACACGAGAATGAACCTCATTGGTTCTTGCTGAAGCTCAAACGTGATGCGTAACACGAGAATGGACCTCATTGGTTCTTGAGAAGCTCAAACGTGATGCGTAACGCGAGAATGAACCTCATTGGTTCTTGAGAAGCTCAAACGTGATGCGTAACACGAGAATGGACCTCATTGGTTCTTGAGAAGCTCAAACGTGATGCGTAACGCGAGAATGAACCTCATTGGTTCTTGAGAAGCTCAAACGTGATGCGTAACACAAGAATGAACCTCATTGGTTCTTGAGAAGCTCAAACGTGATGCGTAACACAAGAATGAACCTCATTGGTTCTTGCTGAAGCTCAAACGTGATGCGTAACACAAGAATGAACCTCATTGGTTCTTGAGAAGCTCAAACGTGATGCGTAACACAAGAATGGACCTCATTGGTTCTTGAGAAGCTCAAACGTGATGCGTAACACGAGAATGGACCTCATTGGTTCTTGCTGAAGCTCAAACGTGATGCGTAACACAAGAATGAACCTCATTGGTTCTTGAGAAGCTCAAACGTGCTGCGTAACACAAGAATGGACCTCATTGGTTCTTGAGAAGCTCAAACGTGATGCGTAACACAAGAATGAACCTCATTGGTTCTTGAGAAGCTCAAACGTGATGCGTAACACAAGAATGGACCTCATTGGTTCTTGAGAAGCTCAAACGTGCTGCGTAACACAAGAATGGACCTCATTGGTTCTTGAGAAGCTCAAACGTGATGCGTAACACGAGAATGGACCTCATTGGTTCTTGCTGAAGCTCAAACGTGATGCGTAACACAAGAATGAACCTCATTGGTTCTTGCTGAAGCTCAAACGTGATGCGTAACACAAGAATGAACCTCATTGGTTCTTGAGAAGCTCAAACGTGCTGCGTAACACGAGAATGAACCTCATTGGTTCTTGAGAAGCTCAAACGTGATGCGTAACACGAGAATGGACCTCATTGGTTCTTGAGAAGCTCAAACGTGATGCGTAACGCGAGAATGAACCTCATTGGTTCTTGAGAAGCTCAAACGTGATGCGTAACACAAGAATGGACCTCATTGGTTCTTGAGAAGCTCAAACGTGATGCGTAACACAAGAATGAACCTCATTGGTTCTTGCTGAAGCTCAAACGTGATGCGTAACACAAGAATGAACCTCATTGGTTCTTGAGAAGCTCAAACGTGATGCGTAACACAAGAATGGACCTCATTGGTTCTTGCTGAAGCTCAAACGTGCTGCGTAACACGAGAATGAACCTCATTGGTTCTTGCTGAAGCTCAAACGTGATGCGTAACACAAGAATGAACCTCACTGGTTCTTGCTGAAGCTCAAACGTGATGCGTAACACAAGAATGGACCTCATTGGTTCTTGAGAAGCTCAAACGTGATGCGTAACACGAGAATGAACCTCATTGGTTCTTGCTGAAGCTCAAACGTGATGCGTAACACCAGAATGAACCTCATTGGTTCTTGAGAAGCTCAAACGTGATGCGTAACACGAGAATGAACCTCATCGGTTCTTGAGAAGCTCAAACGTGATGCGTAACGCGAGAATGAACCTCATTGGTTCTTGCTGAAGCTCAAACGTGATGCGTAACACAAGACTGAACCTCATTGGTTCTTGAGAAGCTCAAACGTGATGCGTAACACAAGAATGAACCTCATTGGTTCTTGAGAAGCTCAAACGTGATGCGTAACACAAGAATGAACCTCATTGGTTCTTGAGAAGCTCAAACGTGATGCGTAACACCAGAATGAACCTCATTGGTTCTTGAGAAGCTCAAACGTGATGCGTAACACAAGAATGAACCTCATTGGTTCTTGAGAAGCTCAAACGTGATGCGTAACACGAGAATGAACCTCATTGGTTCTTGAGAAGCTCAAACGTGATGCGTAACACCAGAATGAACCTCATTGGTTCTTGAGAAGCTCAAACGTGCTGCGTAACACCAGAATGAACCTCATTGGTTCTTGAGAAGCTCAAACGTGATGCGTAACATGAGAATGGACCTCATTGGTTCTTGAGAAGCTCATACGTGCTGCATAACACCAGAATGAACCTCATTGGTTCTTGAGAAGCTCAAACGTGATGCGTAACACCAGAATGAACCTCATTGGTTCTTGAGAAGCTCAAACGTGATGCGTAACACCAGAATGAACCTCATTGGTTCTTGAGAAGTTCAAACGTGATGCGTAACACCAGAATGAACCTCATTGGTTCTTGAGAAGCTCAAACGTGATGCTGCGTAACACGAGAATGAACCTCATTGGTTCTTGAGAAGCTCAAACGTGATGCGTAACACGAGAATGAACCTCATTGGTTCTTGAGAAGCTCAAACGTGATGCGTAACACGAGAATGAACCTCATTGGTTCTCGCTGAAGCTCAAACGTGATGCGTAACACGAGAATGAACCTCACTGGTTCTAGAGAAGCTCAAACGTGCTGCGTAATACCAGAATGAACCTCATTGGTTCTTGCGGAAGCTCAAACGTGATGCGTAACACGAGAATGAACCTCATTGGTTCTTGCGGAAGCTCAAACGTGATGCGTAACACCAGAATGAACCTCATTGGTTCTTGAGAAGCTCAAACGTGATGCGTAACACAAGAATGAACCTCATTGGTTCTTGAGAAGCTCAAACGTGATGCTGCGTAACACGAGAATGAACCTCATTGGTTCTTGAGAAGCTCAAACGTGATGCGTAACACGAGAATGAACCTCATTGGTTCTTGAGAAGCTCAAACGTGATGCGTAACACGAGAATGAACCTCATTGGTTCTCGCTGAAGCTCAAACGTGATGCGTAACACGAGAATGAACCTCACTGGTTCTAGAGAAGCTCAAACGTGCTGCGTAACACCAGAATGAACCTCATTGGTTCTTGCGGAAGCTCAAACGTGATGCGTAACACGAGAATGAACCTCATTGGTTCTCGCTGAAGCTCAAACGTGATGCATAACACGAGAATGAACCTCATTGGTTCTAGAGAAGCTCAAACGTGCTGCGTAACACCAGAATGAACCTCATTGGTTCTTGCGGAAGCTCAAACGTGATGCGTAACACGAGAATGAACCTTCTTTCACGTTAATTTTTTTTAACTAAATTATTATTATTGTTATTAACATTATTATTATTAGTTTATTTTTGCATTATTGGCAAACAAGGGAAAAAATACTTTATTTGCATGAAAAAAATGTCACGATGCGGAAAAAAAATTAAAAATGAAAAGCTGCTAAATGTTAGTTTGAAACATTGAAAAAAATATATACATATTTTTTAATTTACTAGTAAAACTTTTGGACACATCCAAAAATGAAACGATTGTCATCAATTACTCACTCTCATGTTGTTCCAAACCTGTACGACTTTCGTTCAAAATTTGGACACATTCAAGTAATTAAAATAACATTTATGTATATGTATGCATGCATGACTCGGCTAGATCATATTTTACGGGAACTCATTTGTGATTTTTCTTTAGATTTGGAGGAAGAGATAAAGAGGAAGAGTCATCTTCAGGGTCTGAGCCGGAGTGTGTGTGAATCTCTCAGCATCTGCCCGTCAGCACCTGATAAGAATGGAGTGGGAGATGTTTTCATCAGTGTCTGAAACACAACATGTTCCCGATACCGTCGGGTCTCAGCGTCCTGCAGAGATACAGCAGATCTTCACACTCATCATGCCTTCCTCAAGGTCAAGAGTTACAAATAAGTCTCGCTGTCACATGAGGACATTTCACAAGGTCTATATATCAGGAAGGTTTTTAGTATAAAGTCTAATTATACAAACGCTTGTTTTTTCCATAAGCAGTATTGTTTGTTGGTTTCAAACGTATAGTTCATATGATCTTAAATTAGATTATATATATATATATATATATATATATATATATATATATATATATATATATATATATACTGCAATATGAAACTAAGCCTATAAATAAAACATTTATCTATTTATTTAAAAAAAATAGACATATTAAATAAATAATAATAATTATTATTATTAAGTTAGTTTAGTTTTTGCATTATGGTAGACATGGGAAAATCTTAATTTACAGCACACACACACACATTTGTGCACATTAACATTTATTTATTTAAATTGCGTTGAATGCAATTTATTTATTTATTTAAATGTATTGAATTGCATTATGGCAAATGTGTAAAAAAATAATCTTTATGCAAAATTTTAAAACATTTGGACTTTAAAGAAATTATTGTTGTTGTTATGAACATTATTATTTAATAATGTTACTATACTTAATTTGAAAAAAAATTTTTAATTTGCATGAAAATAAATGTCATAATTTGAAGAATAAAACAAAATAATATAAAACAAAAATAAAAACCTGATAAATGTTTGCTTGAAATTCAAAAGTAATTTTACAATTTTTTAATTAGTAAAACATTCGGACACATTGAAGTTATTAAAATAACATTTATTTATTTATTTATTTAAATTAGTTTACTTTTGCAAATGTGTAAAAAAAAATTGATTTACATGAAAATAATGTCACAATGCAAAACAAACAAATCTAAAAATATGCCAGCTTTTCGTTATGCAAAATATTATGTATTTATTTATTTTAAAAAAATGTGGACATTAAATAAATTATTATTATTGTTGTAGTTTTTAACATTATTATTATTAGTTTATTTTTGCATTATGGCAAACAAGGAAAAAATACTTAATTTGCATGAAAAAAATGTCACAATGCGAAAAAAATAAAACAAAAATGTAAAAAGCTGATAAAGCAATGAAAACATTTTTTATTTATTTTTTTATTTACTAGTAAAACATTGTGGACACATTAACGTGATTAAAATAACATGTATTTATCTTTTTTTTTTTTATTGATCAGTTATTTTTGCAAATATGTAAAAAAGAAAAAAAAAAGAAAAAGAAATACTTGATTGACATGAAAATAATGTCACAATGCAAAAAAAAATCAATCAAAAAAAAAATCTAAAAATAGGCCTAATTTTCTTTATTAAAAAAAATGTGATTGATTGATTGATTAATGGAACAGAAAATGACCTTCAACCTGAAGCACATGATTCTCCAGACTGTGATAGTATAACCAAACCCTGTTGTGTGTCCATATAGTATATATTTGATACACAAACTCATCAGTGCTGTATATGATAATCTCTGTCTTAACTCTTCTGCGTCACACTAGGAGATCCTCCTGGAGTAAAGGGAAGCGTCCCGCAGCCGGACTGAAGGTAATAATGTGCTTTTGTGCTTTGAGTGAAATCACCAGAGATCAGATTCAGTGTGTGTCGTCATCTGTTTGCAGGATTGAAATAGAAACAGTGACAAAAGTAGCAACAGAAGATGTTTTTCTGTCCATTTTAGGTTCTCGGCCTGTTATAAATAGCTTGATTGTGAGTTTGTTGATGGAGGCCGTAGGAATGATAAACACGAGTGTTGAGTCTGCTGAGGGCTGGCAGTGACTCTTACCTGACGACTCAGCCGTTATCTGCTCTCATTTTATTCTTCATACTCTGTTTTGTTATATTAAGAATTAAAAATCTTTCCAAATGTATGTATTCCCTTACATACATTTACTCCTCAGTCGTTATTACGAGCTGTCAACTAAAAATAAGGTAACACTGGTTTTAAATGGTTAATTCACTCTAAAATGAAAATTACCTCATTATTTACCCACCCTGGTGTTGTTTCCCTTCTTTCTTTAACACCTGCTGCACTGTATTATACACTGTAAAACATATATTATTTGTTGGTTAAACTTAAAAAAGTAAGTAACCTGGTTGCTGTAAAAAAATAAAAAAAAATTAATTGAAACTGAAGATTTGAGGTAATACAGAGAAAGATTAGTTTCATCAACAGAAACTAAACCTATTGTTTTTAATAATTTACAGTGCAGTTTTGTTAGCATGTGTCTGACATTTAGTATTTTGCTGGCATGTTCGTAGCATGTTTTAGTACGTTGCTAACATGAGTTAGCATGTTGTAAGCATTTTTAAAGACACTGCAAGATTATTGCTGATTATTTTTGTTATGAAAAATGCACAAAAATACTATTTGAAATATATATTTTCCAAAACACGTTTTACTCTAAAACTGTGAGAAAATAAAAGCCATAAATCGAAACAAGTTGTGCTCCAAATTTGAGGTTGATATCTCAATAAATGAGCTTTCAGTGAGAGTGTGTTTGGCTGCAGTACCGAAGGAAACAGAAGAAATTTATCTCTCATTAATTTTGTGTGTGTGTGTGTGTGTATGTGTGTGAGAGAGTGTTAGTGTGTGTGTGTGTGTGTGTGAGTGAGTGAGTGTGTATGTGTGAGAGAGTGAGTGTGTATGTGTGAGAGAGTGTGTATGTGTGTGAGTGAGTGAGTGTGTATGTGTGTGTGAGAGAGTGTGTATATGAGTGTGTATGTGAGAGTGTGAGTGTGTATGTGAGTGTGTATGTGAGAGTGTGAGTGTGTATGTGAGAGTGTGAGTGTGTATGTGAGAGTGTGAGTGTGTGTGTGTGAGTGTGTGAGTGTGAGTGTGTGTAACCGCTCTCTCTTACACACAGACCCGTGTGATGTGGGTTCAGACGGCCTCTTTTACCATAATCTCTTATTATCAGTTACGTGAGACAAAACACACTCCGTTCACACACACACACACACACACACCGTCAGCTTCTGCTCGTCTCGCCTGAGATCAGAAGCAGAAAGAGTTTGAATGATCACTCGCCCCCAACAGTGCAGATGTGGAGGATTCTTGTCCTTCACTGCTTTAGATTCATTTTCATTTTTGCTATTTATATACGATCAGTGTCACACACACACACACACACACACACACACACACACACACACTATTCCTGTGATGCGAAGCTGAATCGTTCTGGAATTGTGGAATGCTGAATGTATCGTTTGTTGTTTGTTATATAGATTTGTATCAAGCACAGATTGTTTCACAGCAGCTTCACGGTGATAAACAGGAACATAACGGAATTAATGATGCAAACTTCAGCAAATATGAAGACAATACAAAAGAAGTTTAGTTTCTATCCGACAGTGTCAGTGCAGTCAGATCCATAATCATGAATGAATATTAAGTGAACTGTGTGTAAAGTTACATGTGTGTACAGTAGTTCTCAGTTGAAGTTATTAATTGGTTTTGTGGTGATATTAAGGATTATGAAATCTTTGGTTTCAGTTTATAATGTTTTGGTGTTGTGACGAGCCTAATTATTCTCACCGCCAGTGGTTAAATTGGGCCGGGGCTCTCCGGGGCTCAGCCCCGGCACATAAGCCTGCTCGTTTGTGTCCTGATGTGCCTGTTTGCAGTCAGTTGCCTACTGGAAATTATGTCACATAAAATTTGATGAAAGTGATGCTTTTGAAAACACATTTCTGACAATAAATGAAAGATTTTGAAATGGCATGTCTATTTTGTCTCGGCGGAGCTGAGATGAGAACAATCGGGACTCGGCCGTATTCTTGTTCAGCTGCTTAATCTCGTTGTCAGTCAACCATGATCGCACATGCCATGCGCATCTAGGTAGGCTACTACTCAGAACTCCGACACGGATAAATGTACGCAGTAATATATAATGAATGTTCCTGGGAGATCCGTAGTTTCGCGGGATGTGGAAGCGTGCAAAAGTTCCAGAACCTTCTATTGCCTTGAAAAAAAATAAACCCTCACGAGCTGCTGGCCGCCACTGCAGATCAATTTTGTCAAGTTCAGCACAACGTCGGCTGTACAAAAAGTGCCCTGGCCTTGAATGTCAAGGTAAGGAGAATATGTTTGGCACATTGTATGGGTCACTATATCATAACAAGGTAATACAATGTGTAATCAAGTGATGTCAATTCCAGCGTTATGGACGTGACATTTGCAGTAAAAACTTGAAATATAAATTCTCAGAAAATGCATTTAATACCAATATATTGAAACTGTTTATATATCCATACTCCCTTAATAAAGGAGTCCAGACATTAGAAAAATATAAGTCTATACATGCGTTTTATATTTAATATGAGGGAAATAGGCTACACATGCCGTGGACGTGACACAAAAAATCTTGAACTTTTAGGTGACAAAATATTTTTTTGTAATTCTGTGAATTACACTGCGCAAACCAAAAGTAATACTGCCCACCGGATCAAGAAGGGTTGGCTCCACAGAACATAACATATTCATTTTATTTTATTTTTCATGTTCGCATTTATGAGGAAAAAACAATGTTACGGACATGAGCGCTCTGAAAGCGGCACAAAAGACTGCTTTAAAACTTTCACTGAGACCTCAAACAGAAAGCAAAAGCCTTTCTTTAAAACTAATTTTGTTTTGTATTAATTGTATCTTAATTTTAATCAATGTTTCATCAACCAATTGCCTGGATTTAATAAATAAGAAGCCAAATATAGCAGACAATAGATAATCAGGACACGGAGGCGCCGGCGCGTGAACCTGGAGCTTGTCTCATAAATGAACCGAAACTCAGTAATAAGGTTAGCCTACTTGCCTCACAGACCTGAGAAATATATAGAAAGCTTGAAATGTTTTCTTTTAAACAGAACAATTCAAAACGAAAGAAAACAGACCGCTGCTTGTGTAATCCGTATGAAATGCGCATTTCTCTCTGGCGCGTTCACTACTGCGAAGATCACGATTCGTCAACTTCATCTATGCAGGGCACTGACACAGAAAACACTTGTTTATTAATAAACAATTAAAATGTCTCCTTGCTATATTTTACATATTCATAATCATTACTTCTGCGGTCCTTTGTGACAGCTTTTAGGTGCTTTATTGGCAGCGCCACCCTTACGCGTCACCACCGCATCAGCACCGAAAACAGGAGATTTTTTTCAATCCCTGTTTTGGCAGGGGAAAAACTGATCAGAAAATGTAACGAAACCTTGTAGAAATATAGTGGAGTAAAGTATAATAATTGCTGCAAAATGTAACGAAGTAAAAGTCAAAAGTAGACCTATGCACTTGATTCTACTTAAGTAAAGTACAGATACGTGAAAAATGTACTTAAATAAAGTAACGAAGTATTTGTACTTCGTTACATTCCACCACTGCTGATTAACAGTAATGTAAATGCTAAATGTCCTAATACCTGTTGATACTACAACAATGCAAATATGCTCTTAACCTTGCAGTTTTTCACATATCATGTAAGACTCAATTTCTCCATTTCTTTGCACAAAACTCTCCAGAAAATGCCATTTAATGGTTTATTTTTCAAAAAAATTCACGGGGGGGGGGGGGGGGGGGGCATATCCCCGGACCCCCCTAGGGAGAGCCCCCCCCCCACATAATAAATCCCAATTTAACCCCTGCTCACCGCCATGTTTAAACATATTACACCACTCACACACTCACTCATTCACTCACTCTCTCACTCACTCACACACACTCACTCTCTCTATATCACTCTCTTACTCTCACACACACACTCACTCACACACTCACTCACACACTCACTCATTCACTCACACACTCACTCATTCACTCACACACTCACTCTCTCACTCACACACACTCACTCTCTCTATCACTCTCTTACTCTCACACACACACTCACTCACTCACTATCACTCTCTCACACTCACTCACACACACACACACACTCACTCACACTCACTCACTCATTCACTCTCTCACTCACACTCACTCATTCTCACTCGCACACTCACTCTCTCACTCACTCACTCACTATCACTCTCTTACTCTCACACACTCACTCACTCACTATCACTCACTCACTCACTCACTCACTCACTCACTCACTCACACACACACTCACTCACTATCACTCACTCACTCACTCTCACTCACTCACTCACTCACTCTCACACACTCACTCACTCACTATCACTCACTCACTCACTCACTCACTCACTCACTCACTCACTCACACACACACTCACTCACTATCACTCACTCACTCACTATCACTCACTCACTCACTCACTCACTCACTCACTCACTCACACACACACTCACTCACTATCACTCACTCACTCACTCACTCTCACTCACTCACTCACTCACACTCACTCACTCACTCACTCACTCACTCACTCACTATCACTCACTCACTCACTCACTCACTCTCACTCACTCACTCTCACTCTCACTCACTCACTCACTCACTCACTCACTATCACTCACTCTCTCACTCACTAACTATCACTCACTCACTCACTCACTCACTCACTATCACTCACTCACTCACTATCACTCTCTCACTCTCACACACTCACTCTCTCACTCTCACTCACACACACACTCACTCACTCACTCACTCACACACACAACTGACTCACACACACAACTGACTCACTCACACACACTCACTCTCTCTCTATCACTCTCTTACTCTCACACACACACACACACTCACACTCACACTCTCACACACACACTCACTCACTATCACTCTCACTCACACTCACTCACTCTCTCACTCACTCACTATCACTCTCTTACTCTCACACACTCACTCACTCATTCACTCACTCTTCTCTATCACTCACTCACTCACTCACTATCTCTCTCTCTCTCTCTCTCACTCTCTCTCACTCTCACACACTCTCACTCACTCACACACACACACACTCACTCACTCACTCACTCACTCACTCACTCACACACACACACTCACTCACTCGCACACACAACTGACTCACTCACACAACTGACCTCAGAGAGTGTGTGAGAGAGAGAGAGTGTGTGAGTGAAGTAAGTGTGTGTTTGTTGTGAGTGACAGAAGTGTTCACCTGTGTTCCTGCCTCTCGTCTGTCACTCATTAGCAGCGGCTCCTCTCGATCTGTGTGTGTGTGTGTGTGTTTGTTTAGTTTAACACGAGGCCGAGGCGAGTCACACCCCGAGAGACACGAGCGCTTCTGTCTCCTGTTAACAACCCAGGTGTTTGTTTTCTTACCTCTCCTTTCCTTCTTTTCTTTCTCTTCCTCCTTCTCTCCGGGAGGGATGATCCAGAGATCTGCGGCCTTTCTTCAAACCTGAGGCTTGTGTGTGTTTCCTCTGATTGAGAACACATTCGTCTGAACGGGACGAGTCCCTGTGACCCTCCACTGCCCTCAGAAGGGGGCGACCCGACCCGAGTGTGTGTGTGTGTGTGTGTGTGTGTGTCAGGTGACACACCCCGCACGCTCGGGTTTCTGCTACGCTAATGCAATCAGATGCAGGATGAGGTATGGTGTATTTTGCAGTTTGAAATTTGGGGTTAGTAAGAGTTTAAGGCTGCATTTATTCGATCAAAAATACAGTACAATTATTACTATTATTATTTATTATTATTTTTTATTTTTATTTTATGTATGTCTTTTTTTATTATTACTATTTATTTATTTAGTTTTTACTATTTTTGTTATAACATGCAGTGAAAACGTGTTATGTGGGGATGGGAGTTTTAGGCTGCATTTATTTGATCAAAAATACTGTAAAATTATTATTATTATTTATTTATTTTTATTCGATTATTATTGTATTATGTTTTTTACTATTTAAAAATGTTTTGGGTTTAGTAAGAGTTTAAGGCTGCATTTATTTGATCAAAAATACAGTAAAATTATTACTGTTGTTATTTATTATTTTTATTATTATTTATTTATTTAGTTTTTACTATTTTTGTTATAACATGCAGTGAAAACGTGTTATGTGGGGATGGGAGTTTTAGGCTGCACTCATTAGATCAAAAATACTGTGAAAATATTATTATTAATATTTTTTTATTTTTTTATTTAATTTCTATAATTATTGTTTTTTTTACTATTTAAAAATGTTTAGGGTTTAGTAAGAGTTTAAGGCTGCATTTATTTGATCAAAAATACAGTAAAATTATTACTATTATTATTTATTATTTTTATTTTATGTATGTATTTTTCTATTATTATTATTATTATTATTTATATATTTTTACTATTTTTGTTATAACATGCAGTGAAAACGTGTTATGTGGGGATGGGAGTTTTAGGCTGCATTTATTCAATCAGAAATACTGTAAAATTATTACTTTTATTATTTATTATTATTTATTTTATTATTATTTTGTATCACTATTTTTGTTTTAGCGTGCAGTGAAAGCTTGTTTTGTGGGGATGGGAGTCTTTGTATATATTACTAAAATTATAATAAAATAACTGGAAAAAAATACAGTAAAATTGTCATATAATATTATAATTTAAAAAAACTGCATTCTATGTGAATATATTTTAAAATGGAACATATTTATTATTATTATTAATTTTTTTTTAAGTGCACTGAATATTTGTTTTGTGGGAGTCTTTGTACATATTACTAAAATGATAATAAAAAGACTGACAAAAATATACAGTAAAATTGTGATATAATATAATTTAAAACCAATATTTTATATGTGAATATTTAAAATGTAATTTATTTATTGTTATTATTTATTTATTTATTTTTAACATGCAGTGAAAGCTTGTTTTGTGGCGATGGGAGCCTTTGTACATATTACTAAAACGATAATAAAATAACTGACCAAAACAAAATACAGTAAAATTGTGATATCATTTTAGAATTTAAAACAACTTCTTTCTATGTGAATATATTTTAAAATGGAATTTATTTATTTTATTCATAAGCAAAAATCATGAAGCAAATGATTGTCTAAAAATGATCATTCTGTCATCGTTTATTCTCCATGTCATTCAAACCTCTGACTTTTTTTAGAAGATGAAGATAAAACTGAAGAACAGTTTGCTTCAAAATACACTGCAAAAAAGCAAAAGATGTTCTTCCTCAGTGTTTCTGTCTCGTTCTCCAGCACAAATATCTAAACATTCTTAAATCAAGATTCATTTACTGGAGTTTGTGTCTAAACCAAGAACAAATATCTGCCAATGGAGTCATTTTTTTGTCATTTTGCTGCAGTAAATGTATCTTGATTTAAGAATGTTTAGATATTTGAGCTGGAAAACAAGACAGAAATACTAGATAAAAATACGTATTTTTGCAGAGTAACATTTTTTATGTTAACAGAAGAAAGAAGAAAGACATGAGGTAGAGTAAATAATGAGGTTTTTTTTAGATCTTTGCTTCTAATGTGATGCTGATGCTCAACCTTCATTCATTGTGTTTCTGAAATCCTCAATGAAGACAGACGAGCACCTGTGAACCGTCGCGTTACACACAGGAGAACAACAGCCTGTAGCTAAGCTGTCAACGTCATCCTGCTAATGAGAGAGCGTGTGTGTGTGTGTGTGTGTGTGTGTGTGAGAGAGAGAGAGAGAGAGAGTGTGTGTGTGTGTGTGTGTGTGTGAGAGAGAGAGAGAGAGAGAGTGTGTGTGTGTGTGTGTGTGTGTGTGTGTGTGTGTGTGTGTGAGAGAGAGAGTGTGTGTGTGTGTGTGTGTGTGAGAGAGAGAGAGAGAGAGAGTGTGTGTGTGTGTGTGTGTGTGTGTGTGTGAGAGAGAGAGAGAGAGTGTGTGTGTGTGTGTGAGAGAGAGAGTGTGTGTGTGGGTGAGCAAGAGAAAGAGTAGAAAGACTGAAATAGTATTTTCTTTTTTTTTTTTTTTTTTTTTTTTTACAACTACAAAAAAATATTTTTTACTTTAATAAATAATATCAATAATTGAACAAATCTGAGTTTTTTAGCTTTCATTTATTTAAGAAAAAAATCTATGAATGCAATTAAATAACAGTTTTAATTAAAAAAGGTTTTTATTTACAGCTACGAAAAATATTTTGATTTATGAATAATATCAATAATTGAACAATTAAACCCGAGTTTTAAGCTTTCATTTTTATTATTATTTTTTTCTATGAATGCAACATGGGTGATTTTTGTGGTCTGTCATGAATAAATCATGTGTTTCTCTCTTCGCAGGAGTGTGTGTGTGTGTGTGTGTGTGTGTGTGTGTGTGTCATCAGGACTTCAGTGAATGAGCTTCAACACCTTCACCTGCTGCTCAACAGAAACAAAAGAGCCGAGGTGAGCCACAAATAGCGTTTCCTCAGCCGATCAAAGGCACGTTTGTGCAGCGCTGATTCCCTGCGGCTGTGCACAACAGATAAGCATCGAAACGCCAGAGTCAAGTCTGCTGATGTGTTTGTTTGCCTGTTTTATTCTCTCATTTAGTTTTCCTCCAGGGTCTGACACTTAGATCCTATCTGAGCCGGAGTAAATGGATTTGACATGATTGTTCGACAGATATGAAGTGAGGAAAGTGCCAAAGGTTTCTGCTCATTCATCTGAACGGTGGCTTTTAACGTTAATTACTAGTGTTATCAGACAACAAATGTCTTGAGTTATTAGATGCATTGTGTTGTCTCAAGTTCACCTGTATACAGAGAGGAAATAAAAGAAACTAACTTTTTTTCAATAAACTTTTGTTCAATAAAAAAGTTAATATTTGCACTTAAAATGCTCAAATAATTGTCAAAAAGGCATTCTGGTGTTGAAATTGAAATAAAAAAACATGTAAAAAAAACCATTTACCGGTACATTCATGCATTTAGCAGAAAATAGAGGAACATAAGCAATTAGTCACAGTTAAAATAACAATTATGAAAAATTAAAAGTTTGTGTCTATTAATTTGTTAAAGTCAGTGCACATGTTAATGATCATTGACAGATATCAGTAGTTACCAGTTCAAAGCAGTCATTAACTAGTAACTACTTTTAGAAGAAAAGGTTCTAAGTGGAACCTTAAATGGTTCTGCCAGGTGCTTCTTATAAAGAACCTTTTAGATCATGGAATCATTTTATGCATTTAGTTTTAATTAAGGAAAAACTTAAATGATCTGATAAACATGAATGTATTATGCAGTCTTTTAAGACATTTCTCCTTATATAGAACATTTTTTGCATAAAGGGTTCCTAAAAATCGATTCAAGAACACTAGGGTTCTATATAGAACCTTTTTTGCATAAAGGGTTCCTAAAAATAGATTCAAGAACACTAGGGTTCTATATAGAACCTTTTTATCATAAAGGGTTCTTTAAAATGGAGTCAGGAACCCTTGAGTTCTATATAGGACCATTTTGGCATAAAAAACAATTCTTTAAAATTGAGTCAAGAACACTAGGGTTCCATATAAAACCTTTTTGGCATAAAAAGTCATTTTAAATGGAGTCAAGAACCCTAGAGTTCTACATAGAACCATTTTGGCTTTAAGGTTGTTGTTTTTTTTTCAAACTGAATCAAGAACCCTAGAGTTCTATATAGAACCATTTTGGCTTTAAGGTTTTTTTCAAACTGAATCAAGAACCCTAGAGTTCTATATAGAACCATTTTGGCTTTAAGGTTTTTTTCAAACTGAATCAAGAACCCTAGAGTTCTATATAGAACTTGTTTGGCATTAAAAGCTCTTTAAAATTGAGTCAAGAACACTGGGGTTCTATATAGAACCTTTTTAGCATAAAGTGTTCATCAAAATTGAGTCCAAGAACACTAGGGTTTCACATAGAACCTTTTTGGCATGAAAGGTTCTTTAAAATTGAGTCAAAAACCCTAGAGTTCTATATATAACCTTTTTGAATAAAAAGGTTCTTCATGGAACCATAACTGTCAAAAAAAGGTTCTTTATTGGCATTTATGGTTCCATAAAAAACCTTAAACATCCTTTAAAATTTTCTAAGGTTCTTTAGTAAAAAAAAAAGGGTTCTTTCGATTATTTAAATGTTCTTCACACTAAGAAAGGTTCCATGGATGTTAAAGGTTCTTCACAGAACCATAACTGTCAAAAATAACCTTTATTTTTTAAGAGTGTACTGATGATTTAAAGAGCACTCTAGAAATAAAGGTTCTTTATTGGCTTTTATGGTTCCATGAACAACCTTTAACATCCATGGAACCTTTTCTATGTTCTTTTGTGAAAAAAGGGTTATTTCGATTATTTAAATGTTCTTCACACTAAGAAAGGTTCCCTGGATATTAAAGGTTCTTCATGGAACCATAACTGTCAAAAAAAGGTTCTTTATTGGCTTTTATGGTTCCATAAAAAAACCTTAAACATCCTTGCAAATTTTCTGAGGTTCTTTAGTAAAAAAAAAAAAAAAAAAAGAGGTTATTTCGATTATTTAAATGTTCTTCACACTAAGAAAGGTTCCTTGGATGTTAAAGGTTCTTCATGGAACCATAACTGTCAAAAAAAGGTTCTTTATTGGCTTTTATGGTTCCATAAAAAAACCTTAAACATCCTTGAAAATTTTCTGAGGTTCTTTAGTGAAAAAAAAAAAAAAAAAGAGGTTATTTCGATTATTTAAATGTTCTTCACACTAAGAAAGGTTCCCTGGATGTTAAAGGTTCTTCATGGAACCATAACTGTCAAAAAAAGGTTCTTTATTGGCTTTTATGGTTCCATAAAAAAACCTTAAACATCCTTGAAAATTTTCTGAGGTTCTTTAGTAAAAAAAAAAATTAAAAAAAAGGTTATTTTGATTATTTAAATGTTCTTCACACTAAGAAAGGTTCCGTGGATGTTAAAGGTTCTTCATGGAACCATACCTGTCAAAAAATAACCTTTATTTTTTAAGAGTGTACTGATGATTTAAAGAGCACTCTTGAAATAAAGGTTCTTTATTCGCATTTATGGTTCCATGAAGGTTCCATTTATGGTTCCTTTACCATGGACACTTTACTATTCCATGAGGCCACGGGAAAGGATTTATGAATGGCAGTGAGTAGGTCACATGATAATGACAACATGGCGAATGTAGTACATCTGGATTACATTCATACTACACACTATTATACTCTATAGACGGCACTTTTTTAGCAGTCAGTTATTAAGTAATTACTTAACAGAGAGTATACGTGATTTCGGACGCAGCCCATGTTTCTCTTTTTAACTGGAGGCTTGACCTGCCGGGGCATTAGTGTGGGGTGGGGGGGCTTCCTCACTTTGTAAATCCCGGGATTGACCTCTGCCTTAAATTACAAAGCCCATGGAGCGCTCGGCTCTTCCTGAAGGTGCTCAGGGTTTCTGTTTTAAGAGCGGAGAACGTGTTTTCCTTTCTTATCACCCGGAGGAAGCGTATGGGAAGCTCTAAGCCATTCTCCCGACAACCCGCCTGTCAAATTATTATAATGCATTACACTGCACTGGCACACATTAAACTGTGATTGAAACGCATACCGATATGAATGATTGATAATTCAATAATTCCAGGAGATTAAATACAGATCAAAGAGTGTTACAGATTGAGGATTGTTTTTGTTATGGAAAAAAAAGGTCAATGAGGATTTATATAGAACACTAGTGTTCTTGAATCAATTGTAAAGATCCTTTAATATCCAGGGAACCTTTCTTAGTGTGAAGAACATTTCAATATTTGAAAGAACCCTTTTTTCACTAAAGAACATAGAAAAGGTTCCATGGATGTTAAAGGTTCTTCATGGAACCATAAAAGCCAATAAAGAACCTTTATTTCAAGAGTGCTCTTTAAATCATCAGTACACTCTTAAAAAATAAAGGTTATTTTTGACAGTTATGGTTCTGTGAAGAACCTTTAACATCCATCGAACCTTTCTTAGTGTGAAGAACATTTAAATAATCGAAATAACCTCTCTTTTTTTTACTAAAGAACCTCAGAAAGTTTTCAAGGATGTTTAAGGTTTTTTATGGAACCATAAATGCCAATAAAGAACCTTTTTTGACAGTTATGGTTCCATGAAGAACCTTTAACATCCAGGGAACCTTTTTTAGTGTGAAGAACATTTAAATAATCGAAATAACCCTTTTTTTTCACTAAAGGTTCCATGGATTTTAAAGGTTCTACATGAAACCATAAAAGCCAATAAAGAACTTTTATTTCAAGAGTGCTCTTTAAATCATCAGTACACTCTTAAAAAATAAAGGTTCTTTATTGACAGTTATGGTTCCATGAAGAACCTTTAACATCCATGGAACCTTTCTTAGTGTGAAGAACATTTTTTATAACCTAAAGAACCCTTTTTTCACTTAACAACCTCGGGAAAGGTTCCATGGATTTTAAAGGTTCTTCATGGAACCATAAAAGCCAATAAAGAACCTTTATTTCAAGAGTGCTCTTTAAATCATCAGTACACTCTTAAAAAATAAAGGTTCTTTTTTGACAGTTATGGTTCCATGAAGAACTTTTAACATCCAGGGAACCTTTCCAAGGTTCTTTATAGTGAAAAAATGGTTCTTTAGATTATAAAAATCTTTTCAGAACTGTTCTCTAAAAAAAAATCCCTCTTTAGAGATCTACGGCATTATGGAACATTAATTCCATACAGTAAGATCTAAGATTTAAGATCTCCACTGCTTCCAGGATGTAAAGCTCTTTTTTGGTTCTATTTGGAATTTTTATTTTCAGGAGTGTTTCATTTAAGTGACAATTCTCTGTAAGTGAGTGCACTTTTTTATGTTTAATTAAACGCTCACATTTGCCATATAGAGTGAAGATGGCTTCATAACCCCTACATGCTCAGCAGGTCCGGAACCGTCATCGGAGCCCATTTTGTTTTGAAGCTCGAAACACCTTGAACAAATTTCTCTCTACATTGACACAGTGCGAGATGATGATGTTGTACGGTTCTGATGTTCATCAGGTCTGCGGTGTCCCACTGACCCGGAGCTTCAGTCCATCTGCATTCTTGCACTTTGAACCATAAACATCCTCCTTTCAAAGAGCTTGGCAGGAAGTTTGGTAAGTTTTCCCTTAAATGTGCTTTAGTCTATTTAAAATAGAAGTCTGCCGGATTGCTTTCAGCATCTTATACAATAAAAATGTCTATATTGCTGTGTTTGAGATGGTCTAATAGCTTAATACTGGTTTGCATTGCATGCATGTCTGTAAAATAAGTAAATGTAAAGAACATCATATATACACAACATACAATCATACTTTTCTGCTTACTGTATAACCAAATACTGAGTCTGAAAAAGTATTAATTTATTATTACATTAATTACACAGTGTCTATTGAGCAAGTACATTTTATTAATTTGTATTTTATTAAGAATCAATTAATTAATGCTGTCATATAAAAGAAATGCAAGGAAACTACACGCAAACTCGACAGATCTCTAGCGCAGTTTCCATTCAAAAACAAAAGAAATGTTTCGTTCTCTGTCAAATTTCAGAGGCGTGAAGGAGCCGATAGATGCTGATGACATACAGAACACACAGCTGTTACACCTGTGTGTGTGTGTGTGTGTGTGTGTGTGTGTGTGTGTGTGTGAGAGAGAGAGACAGGCTGGGCTTGGAGATCAAAATCTGCAGCTATATATAAATTAGAAATAAACTCCTATATAATAATGCATGAAATATTTATACAACAAAGCTGAAGGCTTTTGTTCTTTTTAGATAATATTTGGTTACACTTTATTTTAAGGTGTCATTGTTACAGTGTAATTATATATTTAAGTATTGAGTAATATTAATTAATAACATGTACTTACTATAGGGTTAGGGTTTGGTTGAGGGTTAACTGCGTGTAATTATGCATAATTTTTTGTTATTACTATGGTAAGTACATGTAACAAGGACACTGTAAGATATAGTGTTACCTAATATTTTATAATGATGTATTTATAAAATATAGGCTACTGTATTTTTCCCCCCAAATATTTGTATTTATTCATCTTTTATTAAGGAATTAAATTAGATGGGCTTAGAGATAAATGTTTAGGCTAAGAGTCGACATAAAGGCAGGTTAAATTACTATAAGCTGTATTAATGCATACAATAGTGTCAAATAGTCTAATAAATTGCCTAGACCTGTAACCAAAAATTTGCACAAAAAATAATAATCATTTTTATATTTAGTACTGGTAGCCTATGGAGTTAAATCTAATCTAATAAGTAAAATAATATACATCTATTTAAAGAGGATCTAATTTAGTTATACCGTATGAATAATAATGTTATTTTTGCGTAAAACGCATCGGTGTGTTTGTTAAGCGATGAGAGAAACGTGACGAAAGCGGAATATGACGAGAGATCAGCGCGAGCCTGACGACACCAGAGTTTCGCATTTCACGAGAGGGAGAAAAAAACAGTTTCAGGATCTTCCAGAAGAGCCTTCGAGCTTAAACCACACTGAGATCCCGAGTCCATCACAGCAAAACCCGACGAGCTCTTATTTCATCCAACACGGACAATATTTAAGAGTTTCTGTCATCATTTATGGATCTGCGGTGACCTGATGCATGCACAAATCATCCAAAAGAGCTAAAATCAGGTACGTCCCGTTTCAACCAAACTCATGCGCTCTTAAAAATGAGTTTTCGCAGCAATGCGTTTTTGGTAACCCAAAGAATCATAAGCGATCAATTCCGTTTCCTAGAACATTTTAATAATCTAAAAAACCGTTATCCACTACAAAGCGGTTCGAAAAAATCCTGGGTTTCAACGGTCAAATATGTTCAAACCAAAGTTTAAAAATTTAATTAAAAAAAATCAAACCAGCCGTTAAGTTTGTCCATATTTGACCGTTGAAACGACCAAACGTTTTTAGAGTGAAGGTTCTTCACGGAACCATCCGATACCAATACAACATCTTTATTTTTATCGTGAGGTGTTTGTTTTGATGTTTTGTTTGCTTATGTTTTTGAAGCGATGGCATCTTACCATAGCTTGGGTGATGACGCAATGGCTTTGATGGTCCACGACACCAACGCGGTGAAGAAGGAAGAGTTCGCGAAGGACGAGCCGGTCCAGTCAGACCCGAGTTCCGACCCGAAAGCGGACCCGTCCCAGAAGCCTCCGTACTCGTACGTGGCTCTGATCGCGATGGCCATCCGGGAGAGCTCGGAGAAAAGACTAACCCTCTCCGGGATCTACCAGTACATCATCACCAAGTTCCCCTTCTATGAGAAGAACAAGAAGGGATGGCAGAACAGTATCCGACACAACTTGAGTCTCAACGAGTGTTTTATTAAAGTTCCCCGGGAGGGTGGCGGCGAGCGCAAGGGGAACTACTGGACCCTCGACCCGGCTTGCGAGGACATGTTCGAGAAGGGGAACTACCGGCGCCGGAGGCGCATGAAGCGCCCGTTTAGACCGCCGGTGGCTCACTTCCAACCGGGGAAGTCTCTCTTCGGAGGCGACGGATACGGAAACTACCTACCCGCCCCGAAATACCTCCAGTCCGGCTTCATGAACAACACCTGGCCGCTCGCTCAGCCTCCGCCACCGATGAGCTACGGGTCCTGCCAGATGGGCAACGGGAACATGGGGGCCATGAAAGGACTAACAGCCCCATCCTACAACCCCTATAGCCGAATGCAAGCCATGGGCCTTCCGAACATGATGAACTCGTACCACCAGCAACACCATCAGGCCCAGCAGCAGCAACAGCCCTCGCCGGTCCCGTCCAACAGCGCGGCGGCCCTGCAGTTCACCTGCTCCCGGCAGCCGGCCGAGCTCTACTCGTACTGGGACCACGACGCCAAAAACTCCACGTTACATTCGCGGATTGACATTTGAACCGAATCACACCTCATTCGAGGGACTTCGAATTCGGTTGATCATCTGAGGTAAACAGGGTAACTTTTTGTTGCTGAAGAACTAACCAACACTAGGCTACCTGGACAGCATGGATCATTTTTTTATATATTATAAATCAGTAGTTTTGATTCTCGACTTCAGGGTAAAGCGTTAAAAAAAAAAATCGAAAATTACTTTGTTTGTGGACAATGAGAATAGCCTATTTACACGATTGTTTTAGGACCATTGTGATTTTTACGTTTTGGATTGTCAAGCCAGCACTTATTTTCTATGCTTTCAATAAACGGTTTTGATTAAAATGTAGATGTGTTTGGAAGATGTTAGAGGGGTCTGTCATTTCACACACAAAAAAGAAAGAAAACGGACACGATTACGCTCTAAAAACAAAACACCGCAGGGTTGTTTCAACGGTCGAATAGGTTAAACTAAACCGTTGGTTTAAATTTTTGAATTAAGTTTTTAAACCCAACGGTTGGTTTTGTCCATATTTGACCGTTGAAACAACCCAGCATTTTAGCATAATTTACAGTGATATTCCTGCTCTTGAGAAGAATGGCGTAATTATAGTAATAAATCACCGTTAATGTGATTGTAAGACCCGTTCTTAAATTCTTTTTCATTTCGTTCCGTGAAAAAAAAAAAGCGTTCATGGTGTTCTTTCGCAAAGAAAACGTATTTTTATAGTTCAGGTATAAAACCATATTTGTTTTTGGTTTAATGAAAACGATTCGAATTGGGCGATTTATTTTTTTCGTTTCGAAAAATCAGTTCTCATCATCTATTATAGCCCATGTTATTTTTATATTTTATATTCAGTCAAATAGCTATTTATTTATATATAGGCTGTTTTATATTCAATTATGGTCCTGCATTTCATTTCAGTCTTATCAGCTGACATTTCATAAATATTATAGCCTACCATAAATACGTCGAAATTATAACATTTACATTACATTTCTGAAATGCATAACTTGGACACGGTCACCTCTGATAACAGATCACTCTAAATTGTCATTATAATGCATTTTCTGTAAAGCTGCTTTGAAACGATATTGTGAAAACCGCTACAAATGTGAATGTGAATTGAAAAGTAAAAATTAAA
>NC_137128.1:46540283-46547783 GCF_949319135.1 Squalius cephalus | reverse complement strand
AGTGTGATATAAAGTCGCAATTGTGTTATAAAGTCAGAATTGTGTGATATTAAGTCGCAATTGTGTTATAAAGTCAGAATTGCGTGATATAAAGTCGCAATTGTGTTATAAAGTCAGAATAATGTGATATAAAGTAGCAATTGTGTTATAAAGTCAGAATTGCGTGATATACAGTCGCAATTGTGTTATAAAGTCAGAATTGCATGATATAAAGTCAGAATTGCGAGATATAAACATGCAATTCTAAAGAAAAAAGTCCGAATTGGGAGATAAAAAGTCGCTATTACCTTTTTTATTCTGTGGCGGAAACAAGCTTCCATAATAATGTGTCAGTGATTATCCTGTAACATTTTTATAAACATTTCACCTTTTTAATCACTAGTTTATTTTCAATGGCCCTTTGTGGTGTGACAGTCTGTCAGATTTAAAAACCACATTACGCTATATTTCAACTTTCCAAATGTGAACTAGCAATATATACAAAGTTATCAATTCTCCTATTCAGCCTATGCTGCGTTAATAACTGTGCATCTTATTGGGCTGATGCTGTTCATGCAATATTAATAACTTGGTAACACTTTTACAATAAGGTTATTAACTACCTTCTCGTTAACATGAACTAAGAATGAACAACACTTCTACAGCATTTATTAATCTTAGTTAATATTAATTTCAACATTTACTAATACATTATTAAAATCAAAGGTTGTATTTGTTAACATTAGTTAATGCACTGTGAACTAACATGAACAAACAATGGATTATTATTAACTAACATTAACAAAGATTAACAAATACAGTAACAAATGTATTGATCATTGTTAGTTCATGTCAGTTAATACATTAACTAATGAACCTTATTGTAAAGTGTTACCAATTAATTGATTTTAAGGACATTGGTGTAATGCTATGCAAAATCCTGGTTCAAGCGCGCCGCTGAAGATTATCAACACATCAAATCCTTCTATATTTATCGGAGATAGATTATGTATTTCATACGTTACTAATGCGAACGCTCTGTCTCTCATCGGTTCCCTCTCGGTAGCTTTGCTCCAGGCGCATCTTCTCCGGGTCCGTTTCACGTGTGCCACTGGGCGGGGTCTGTTTGAAAGGGGGTGGAGTCTGTTTAAAAAGGGGCGGGGTCTTAGTTTTCACCACTTTGTCGAAGTATGCGAGATCCGCTACGTATTTTCCCATCGACGAGAGCGAGACGATGGGCGGGAACTCGTATCCCCACAGGATCTCCTCGGGCAGGTATGAGGTTCGCACCTGACAGGTGGCCGATGTCGGTTCTACTGTGGAGATCATCATAATCAGCAGCTCAAAATCAGCCGGATCGGGTTCTGTCCATCCTCCACCTGATGAGAGGAGGAAACGCATCTCTGGGTCAGAATGATTCGGAATTTCTGTTTTTTCAGTATTCAGTTTTAAAGGAATAGTTCACATTCAAATGAAAATTACCCCATGATTTACTCACCCTCAAGTCATCCAAGGTGTATATGACTTTCTTCTATCAGACGAATACTATTGGAGTTATAGCATATTAATAAACACCTTGACGCTTCTGAGCTTTATAATGGCAGTGGATTGCAACCAACAGTTTGAAGCTCAAAAAAGTGCATCTATCATCATAAAAGTGCATCTATCCATCATAAAAGTGCATCTATCTATAATAAAAGTGTATATATCCATCATAAAAGTGCAACTATCCATCATAAAAGTGCATCTGTCCATGATAAAAGTGTATATATCCATCATAAAAGTGCATCTATCTATGATAAAAGTGTATATATCCATCATAAAAGTGCATCTATCATCATAAAAGTGCATCTATCCATCATAAAAGTGCATCTATCTATGATAAAAGTGTATATATCCATCATAAAAGTGCAACTATCCATATTAAAAGTGCATCTATCCATATTAAAAGTGCATCTATCCATCATAAAAGTGCATCTATCTATAATAAAAGTGTATATATCCATCATAAAAGTGCAACTATCCATCATAAAAGTGCATCTATCTATGATAAAAGTGCATCTGTCCATCATAAAAGTGCATCTGTCCATCATAAAAGTGCATCTATCCATCATAAAAGTGCAACTATCCATATTAAAAGTGCATCTATCCATCATAAAAGTGCAACTATCCATCATAAAGTGCATCTATCTATGATAAAAGTGCATCTATCTATGATAAAAGTGCATCTATCTATGATAAAGGAGCAACTATCCATCATAAAAGTGCATCTATCCATGATAAAAGTGCATCTATCCATCATAAAGTGCATCTATCCATGATAAAAGTGCATCTGTCCATCATAAAGTGCATCTATCTATGATGAAAGTACATCTATCTATAATAAAAGTGCATCTGTCCATCATAAAAGTGCAACTATCCATCATAAAAGTGCATCTATCTATGATGAAAGTACATCTATCTATAATAAAAGTGCATCTGTCCATCATAAAAGTGCATCTATCCATCATAAAAGTGCATCTATCCATCATAAAAGTGCATCTATCTATGATAAAGGTGCATCTATCCATCATAAAGTGCTCCGGGGGGTTAATAAAGGCCTTCTGAAGCAAAGCGATGAGTTTATGTGAAAAAAAAATTCATATTTGAAACTTTATAAAGTAAAATAACTAGCTTCCGGCCAAACGAACATACGGATTCTACTTAAGTGCTACTTATGTGAGTAATGCGACGCACTGCTGATATTGACACCATGGCGCACTACGCTACTTCTGACGTCACAAGTTGTGTAAGTTGCTCTTTATACGTAAGTAGACTGCGTATGTTCGTTTGGCCAGAATTTTAAGCTAGAAATTTACTTTGTAAGATGTTAAATATGAATATTTTTCTTACACAAACTCATCGGTTAGCTTCAGAAGGCCTTTATTAACCCCCTGAAGCAGTGTGGAGCACTTTATGATGGATAGATGCACTTTTATGGACTTCAAAACAGAAATAGCCATTCACTCCCATTATAAAAGCTTGGAATTTTTTAATATAACTCCAGTTATATTCGTCTGATAGAAGAAACTCATGATCTAACCAAAAGGAAGCATGTAGATAAAAAATAGGAGTGGACCCAGAACAGAACCTTGGGGTACTCCATGGGAAACTCGTGTTTATTAATGCTAATGAGTTAGATTACCAACCATTAGTTTCTTTAACTTGAATAAAAGTAATCAAATGTATATTAGCACATGAAGTATGCTGCATTTTAGTTTACCTGCAAAAAAAAAGTGTTATGTGCAGAATACACTTTTCCTTTTAAAACATGCACAGATTCACTCTTATTTGTGTCTAATATGTTGAAAACGCAAAACGTTTCTTGCCTTGTCATCACAATCCATAATTATGAATCACATAAATCATGTAAATGAAAGAATGTTTCAATTCAAAGCGATGAAATTCAATAGGTAGTTTGCATTACTGTCGGTCGCAAAACAGATGTAAAAAGAAAATCTCCTTTAAAGTTGTTCATTTATGTTGGCGATTTTGCTGCATTCACTCACACAAATAAATGTTTTATATATTTATGGTAGGAAATTTTCTAAATATCTTCATGGAACATGATCTTTACTTAATATCCTAATGATTTTTGGCATAAAAGAAAAATCGATTATTTTGACCCATACAGTGTATTGTTGGCTATTGCCACTCGAGACTGGGTTTGTGGTCCAGAGTCACATGTGGTGTTTTTGGATTGTGATCTGTACCCGTGTTGGCCCAGGCTCGCAGCGGGCTCTCGTCATCGATGGTGTGGTAGAAGGTGAGGGGGAGGATGAGGAACGGGCTCTCGCTCTCCGTGTCCACGCTGAAGCTCACGTTTTTCTGGTCCAAACGCACCGTCTCTCCCTCCTTCGGCACACACGGCTGTAAGAGCTTTCCTGTCACCTGGAGAAAAATTACATTTGTCTGCAAAGAACTCTCAATATTTCACTTCCAAGACCCAGTGAGCTGTCTTTTAATATGGCGTATTAATGCAACATCTGTCTGGAGATTTACATGCACTCTCAAAAACAAAGGTTCTTTATCTGCATTGATGGTTCCACGAACAACCTTTAACATCCATTGAACCAATACGGTTCTCTTAAAAAAGGTTCTTTATTGGCATTGATGGTTCCATGAGAACGTTTAACATCCATAGAACCAATAAGGTTGTCTTTACACTCTTAAAAAAGGTTCTTTATCGGCATTGATGGTTCCATGAAGAATGTTTAACACCCATAGAACCAATAAGGTTCTCTTTAAACTGTTAAAATGGTTCTTTATTCGCATTGATGGTTTCTTGAGAAACTTTAACATCCATAGAACCAATAAGGTTCTCTTTACACTCTTAAAAAAGGTTCTTTATTAGCATTTGTATTTCCATGAGAACGCTGAACATCCATAGAACCAATAAGGTTCTCTTTAAACTGTTAAAATGGTTCTTTATTCGCATTGATGGTTTCTTGAGAAACTTTAACATCCATAGAACCAATAAGGTTCTCTTTACACTCTTAAAAAAGGTTCTTTATCGGTATTGATGGTCCCATGAAGAATGTTTAACACCCATAGAACCAATAAGGTTCTCTTTAAACTGTTAAAATGGTTCTTTATCGGCATTGATGGTTCCATGAAGAATGTTTAACACCCATAGAACCAATAAGGTTCTCTTTAAACTGTTAAAAAAGGTTCTTTATTAGCATTTGTGGTTCCATGAGAATGTTTAACATCCATAGAACCAATAAAGTTATCTTTACATTCTTAAAAAAGGTTCTTTATTCGCATTGATGGTTCCATGAGAACGCTGAACATCCATAGAACAAATAAGTTTCTCTTTAAACTGTTAAAATGGTTCTTTATTCTCATTGATGGTTTCTTGAGAAACTTTAACATCCATAGAACCAATAAGGTTCTCTTTACACTCTTAAAAAAGGTTCTTTATCGGCATTGATGGTTCCATGAAGAATGTTTAACATCCATAGAACCAATAAAGTTCTCTTTATACTCTTAAAAAAGGTTCTTTATCGGCATTGATGGTTCCATGAAGAATTTTTAACATCCATAGAACCAATAAGTTTCTCTTTACACTCTTAAACAAGTAATAAAAACTCAGTGAGTGTTTTAGCGCAATTTTATCACCTCATGGGATCACAACACTAAGAGATAGTAAATCTTTTCCTGGATTTTTTTTGTGCGTTCCCGAGATTAGACCTTCCTTAACATAATGCCGAAAACCCGAAGTCTCTAGGTGGTCTGGTTGAGGAGGAGATAGAAGTGCAAGATTGGTGCGCACAGACAGAACAGAAATCATGAGTTAACAATCGCAATTTGTCCGGTGGAAAATTGCGCTAAAAAGAGGTTCTTTATTGCCATTGATGCTCCCATGAAGAACATTTAAGATCCTTGGAATCTTTCCATTGCACTGTAGTTTCTTTAGAGAAGAAATGTTCGTTAGATTATTAAAATATTCTTTAGAAAAATGGTTCTTTAGAGAACTGATCATGCAATAGAAGAACCAAAAGGTGCATCACTATGAAAACCCCATTTTGGAACCTTCATTTTTATTTGTAATATTGTGTGAAACCAGTTCTACAATGGAAGACGTCCTAATTATCCTACCTCTAGTAGAGCACTGCATGTGTCCTTTGTGATGAACGCAATCTCAGAATGCATTACAGAAATGAATGCAAAAAGAGGGAAATGTTCATTATAAATGTAATCTATTCAAAACATAAAAGTATAAACACAGTTAAATCAATATTTGTGAGTGCTGTATATGTTTATGCTTGTTAGAATTCCTATGTGTAGCTTATATTTTAACAAAGAAAAATGGCATCCACAGCTTGAGTGTCCCTGAGCAAATATGTATTCTCTTCTGTGTTCTCTGGTTGTGTGAAAAATCATTAAATGAATTAATCATTAACTGGTGACCTTGATAAAAAGTGATAAATCTGTCCTCCGGTTACCTGGCAGCCCAGCAACAGGCTTTTGCGCATGTTGGCAACTCGTATCATGAGACACGGTCGGCCGTCGTGATCGGCTATTACTGCGTGCTGACTGAACCGAATCGTCCCACCACGTTTCTTCGGCCGAGCCACCTAAAGAGAGAGAGAGAGAGAGAGAGAGAGGGAGGGGGAGAGAGAGGAGAGAGAGAGAGAGAGAGGGGGGGGGGGGGGAGATAGACAGAGAGAGAGGGGGGGGAGAGAGGAGAGAGATAGACAGAGAGAGGAGAGAGAAGGGGGGGGGGGGGGGGGGGGGGAGAGGAGAGAGAGAGAGAGAGAGAGGGGGGGAGATAGACAGAGAGAGGGGGGGGAGAGAGAGGAGAGAGAAGGGGGGGGGGGAGAGGAGAGAGATAGACAGAGAGGGAGAGAGAGAGGAAACATGCAGCAGGTGAACATAATGAAGCCTGTCACAAACATATCTGGGTCATATCTAACCCCAAAATATACATATTTAAATAATAAACACGACTGGATGCACAGCAGAAACGAGAACTTTGGGGTTAAATGTGCTTAAAAATAATGTGTGATGAAAATAATGTAAATGTGTCCAAAAAATATGTCCGGAGGGATGTTTGTTTTTAATGACCCTACAAATATGACGACAATATTTTAATTATGAGTGAAAAAAAAACCCACTAAACTTGGTTACAGTATTATCTAACAAAATTATTTGGCTAAAAAGGTAAACTAAAGGTTTTATTTTACAATGCAAAAATGAAATGCATAGAAAAACAAAAAGCTAACAGCAAAGAGCAAACATTGACAGCATAATCAGTTATTAATATTTCGTTAGTTCACTCTTGTTTTTGCATGTGTTCATGATTTCTCTGCCAAACATTACATCACGTAACATGTTTCTTTGCGTTATTATCACAAATAAAACAATTGACTCCAAGCACGGCATTTTTTAAACACATTTTTTATAATATTTGAATAAAGGTTGAAGATTTAAATTTTCCTAGGCTGGACATTACTTCTGGCCCTTGTATATTACACCTGAAATTTCATTTCATAATTGATGAATTTTGAACATTAACACTATTTTGCTGTTTATTACTGTGAAGCTGCTTTGAAACAATCCATATTGTATAATAAAGACATTATTTTTTAAAGACTTTATTTATTTTTCACGCTGACTTTATTTCTCCCACAGTCTCTTTTTGAGTTCACCGGGATTTTGCCAAGACAGACATGTTCCTGGAACAACATTCCTGTGTGAAAATGTGGTCCTAACCAGTGTTGGGGGTAACTCATTACAAATAACGCATTACTTTTACATTTTAAAGTAACTTTTTCAAATAAATACCCGTTTATTGACTGACAGCTCTCCTGTTCCCATGCTGAGACAAATCAAAGTCCCATGATGGTTATTGTAGTTCTAGACTAAATGTGAGCGTGCATTTACTCATCTAAACTGCACAAAAAAAGATTAAATATTCCTCAAAATGAATAAAATCAGTGAAATGCAGAATCAGAATACTATACAAACTAAATATGT
>NC_137128.1:46530283-46535283 GCF_949319135.1 Squalius cephalus | reverse complement strand
AGCTTCAACAGCTCCTGTGTGTGTGTGTGTGTGTGTGTGTTAGCAGCTTCAGTTACCTCACACAGACACACACTGAACATTTCAAAAACTTTTAGCCTTTTATGTCCAAACTGGAGTCAGACAATAATGGAGAGACTCGAGAAGAAGAGACAACATGTAGAAGCAACAGGACATTTCTGAATGGTTAGTTGATGAATTTATGTATCTGATGTGGAGTTAACCATCTTCTAGTCATTGATTAGCATATTCTGTCATGATAATCTATAAATCGCGTTCCCGGGGCGGGGTTTATGTAAATTTAAGGGTTTGTGATGTCACTAACCCGGGAGGAAGCTCGTGTAGTCTCTACCAGCCGTTTGTTGTAGTCCTTAAAAATGATTTCTGTAAAAGCAAATATCTCCCTTTGCTTTGAACGTTGACCGTCGTAACTTTGCAGATGTTGTTTATGCTCAAACAGCAACATTACACACTAACTAAAGTAAAAAAAGTAAAATCATAATCAACAAACTCTTACCCAGCAGGTCTCCGTGCACCAAAGCCAGCAAGTACCACAGCAGTCCGAAGGCGAACCAGGTGCCCACAAACGTGGCGCTGAACAGAACCAGTTTGTACCTCCACTGCATGTCCACAAAGGTCGTCCAGGGGTCACGCAGGTAAAGAGCGCCACGCCCCCTCACATGCTCGACACGCACGTTGCTCCGCCCATCCTTGGATAAGACCCGCCTCCTGCGTGTCACCTGACTCCCAGGCCCCACCCCTCCGAGCAGAGGCTTCAGAACGTCTGTCTGAGTCTGGGAGTGGCAGACCTTCTGAGGGGCGGGGCCATGAGAAGAAGTGGGTGTGGCCGACGTCATCTAGAGAAGAAACAAGTGATGCTCATTTACATTTATGCATTTGGCCGTTGCTTTTATGTTTTTAAAGTCCCCTTTTGGACATATAATGCTGTTTATATGTCTATGTGGTGTTTTTAATGCGCTTTAAGACACACCATGTGTAAATTCACAAGTCGACACCATTGCTGAGTATTTCCTCCTTAAAACTGCAGTGAACCAAAGACAGTCTCAAAAACACACTTTGAAATCGCTGGTGTTTCTGACGTCACAAACTACCTTGTAACCAATCAGATCAATGTGTGATCGTCAACCAGTGGATCTCTGAGCTGAGTGAGTGAGTGGAGGCGGGGCTCATTTGCATATTCATAGAACCACGCATACTAAATGACGCAAGGGTGTCGAGTTACAGTCAAGATATTTTAAGACATGAAGAATTGTTTGCAAGGAATTTATTTTTTAAATATGTAATTTTAGTGATCAAAGATGAGTTTTAAGGGATTCAATTCTTGACTACACTGGGACTTTAAGGAATTACATGAAGAGACAAACAGTTCTGAGAAACTCTGCTCCAAAGATGAGGAGAGGAGACAGTAAAAAACAATGGAAAAGATTGAGATTAAATTGTTGGGAATTTTGCTTCAGATTTTATCATGCAATACTTATATCAGCGCGTGTGCATTGACTGCTATAGGCTTGAAATACAAAAATGCACATTTAAATTCAGCTCACTTGTTTTTCTGCGGTACATTTGTCCAGTGGTTTATTTTTCACTCCGCAGGGAGAAGCTCATTGACTACAGTTTATCTGATTAATCAGGAGATTATATTACATGAGAGAGACTTTTAACAAACAATGAGTGGAAAGAGACGGACTAAATGAGGGCGTTTGAATGGAAGACTGTGTGTAAACGTTTCTCCGCATCCACCCGTTTAAAGGGTTAGTTCACCCAAAAATGAAAATTCTGTCAGTAATTACTCACCCTCATGTTGTTCAACCCCGTAAGACCTTCGTTCATCTTCAGAACACAAATGAAGATATTTTTGATGAAATCTGAGAGCTGGATCACTCCTCCATAGGCTTCTAAGGGACTGAAACTTGCTGGCCCAGAAAAGTTATTAAAGAGATCGTTAATATAGTCCAAGTGACTACAGTGGCTCAATCTTAAGTTTATCAAGCGACGAGAATACTTTTTGTGCACAAAAAACAAACAAAAATAACGACTTTATTCCACTATTCATTTCCTTCTCTCTGGGCCTCGAGTTGGTTCACGTACTGTTTTTGCGCAGCGCGTCTGTGTTACACCAAAGCCCGTCTACGGAAAGCCTGTTCACTCCAATGCCCTATTAAGTCCTACTGGTTGTAGTTCCACCAGAGCTCCACTGGGGGCGATCGCCCATGAGTGCAGAATGAATGGGAGTCTATGGAGCTAGACGGCTAAATTTGTCTCTTTCACTCGATTGCCGTTGAGAAATCTCAGATTTGATTGTAGGTTTTGCAAGTTCAACATGAGTTATAGATCGAAAGTTGAATGAACGAGTACTTATGTCCTTTCGATTTCTTACAGGTTGAGTTGTTGTTGCCCATAACACGCGAGCATTCTGCTAATGACGTCAGCATTCTGACGTCATTGACATTTTGAAAGACTTTTTAAAGCAAATAAGTGACTCTAAAAAATCTAACACCCAGCAATGTGTAATTTCTTTGCATCCCCTTTCGAAAACAACGTTCAAATTACTAGACAAAAAATTATATCCTGAGAAAAGTGGATTTTGAGCGGTATAGCTCCATAGACCTCCATTCATTCTGCACTCGTCATGTGAGCGCCCTCATGTGGAACAAGAGTGGAACTGCAACTGGAAGTTTATTGAGTGGCACTTCTCCCCTCATTAGACTTTCTCTGGTTACACGTCACACGCATCACACACATGACCAGCGTCAGCCAATAGTGAGCCTACGTGGTGACGTGTAACACAGACGCGCTGCGCTAAAACACTACGTGAACCAACTCGAGGCCCAGAGAGAGAATGAAATGAATAGTGGAATAAAGTCGTTATTTTTGGGGTTTTTTGCGCACAAAAAGTATTCTCGTCGCTTGATATACTTAAGATTGAGCCACTGTAGTCACTTGGACTATATTAACGATCTCTTTAATAACTTTTCTGGGCCAGCAAGTTTCAGTCCCTTAGAAGCCTATGGAGGAGTGAGACAACTCTCAGATTTAATCAAAAATATCTTCATTTGTGTTCCGAAGATGAACGGAGGTCTTACGGGGTTGGAACAACATGAGGGTGATTACTGACAGAATTTTCATTTTTGGGTGAACTAACCCTTTAAACTCATTCCATTAGATATGAAATATAGCAAGTAGACGCTTCAGGATGTTCTACGCACTAATGTGACTTTCTTTATGGATTGAAGTCTCAGTGAAATCTCAATGCGCGATGTATGAAGCCTCACAGTCGCATTAACTATCAACATCTTCCACAAACACCCTCAGAACGGGCATCTTGACCACAAATGTTAGCCTTAATTAATGGCTATTTTTGTCCAAATGCGTTTTGTTTGCGCTGTAGATGCATTAATGTTCAATAAAACAAAGCCTCTATTCAGTTTTTCAGCAGAACACTTATATAACAGCATTAATTATATTCAGTGTTGTTATGTAATCTGATGGATCATCTGATTGTGGATGTCATCTACCAGTTGCTACAATGTAAAAAATATTTTTTTCAAAGTCGTAAATAAAACTCCAAGATTATTGGAGTGCATTATACCAAAAAAAAAAAAAAAAAAATCCTATTTCAGTTTTTCTACTTCAAAATGTCATGTTTAATTCAGTGTCGCTCACTGTTCCTGTGTAATTGATGGCTTGACAAAGCTTCATGTTAGCAAAGTGCTAAAACATGTTAGCAACATGCTTAATCATAATAGCAATATGCTTAATCGTAATAGCAACTTGTTAAACATGTTAGCAGCATGCTAATTCATGCTAGCAACATGCTAATTCATGTTAACAATATGTTAAAACATGTTAGCAGTATCCTAATTCATGTTAACAACATGATCAAACATGCTAGCAACATGTTTAATCATAATAGCAACATGTGCTAAACATGCTAACAAAATGGTAATTCATGCTAGCAAACGTGTTATGACATGCTTTCAACAGGTTAAATAATGCTAACAACATGTTTAATCATAATAGCAACATGTTGAAACATGCTAATTCATGCTAGCAAAACAAGCTTAATCATGATAGCATTGTGCTAGAACATGTTAACAAAATGCTAATTCATGCTAGCAGTATGTTGAATCATGCTAGCAAAATGCTAATTCATGTTAACTATATGTTAGAACATGCTAGCACCATGCGACTTTATGCTTACAACATGATAAAACATGCTAGCAACTTGTTTAATCACAATGGCAACATGTGCTAAAACATGCTATCAACATGCTAATTTATGGTAACAAACATGCTTAATTATGATAGCAAAGGCTAAAACATGCAAGCAAAATGGCAATTCATAATAGCAAATGTGCTAAAACACATTAACAACATACTAATTAATGCTAACAACATGGTAAAACATGTTATCATCATGTTAACTCATGTTAGTAACATGTTAATTCATGCTAGCAACATGCTATTTCATGTTAGCAAAGTGTTAAAACATACTAGCAAAAATATGTTAGCCATATGTTAAATTAGCAATGTGCTAATTCATGCTAGCAACATCCTGAAACATGCAAATTCATGTTACTTTCATGTTAATTCATACTAACAACATGTTAATTCATGCTAGCAATATGTTAAAAAATGTTAGCAACATGTTAAATCATGTTAGAAACATGCTAATTCATGCTAACAACATTTTGAAACATACTAACAATGTTAAATGCTAGCAAAGTGTTAAAACACATTAGCAACATGCTAGATAAGGATAGCAAAATGGTGAAACATACTAGCAACATGCTACATCATTCTAGCAAATCTGCTAAAAGATGTTAACAACATGTTTAATCATGCTAACAAAGTGCTAATTCATGTTAACATCATGCTTAAACATGTTACCAACATGCTAAAACATACTAACAACGTTAAAACATGGTAGCATACTGGCAAAGTGCTAAAACATGCTAGCAGCATGTTAGCAATTTGGTAAG